>NC_081350.1:68419628-68428398 GCF_029784015.1 Lycium ferocissimum | reverse complement strand
TATTGCACAACAACTCCCAAACAATTATAATAACATCCCCAATATCATATAACCAAGAAGTCAAGCTTTCATTAAGCTCACAATTCATTCTCACATTCAACTTATATCAACAACTTCACACCAACCCTTTACACAATCATACACAACACTTTCGTCATCATGATACATTCTTCATAACGAGATTATAATCATAACATTATAACAATGATAACCTCCTATGGTAAGTTACCAAAATATCATGAATTTACATTTGAATTTCATCTTCTACTATCTTCCCTCATCCAAGTTATCCAACAACCAAACTTTCTTAAGAACATGAAATAGTCATGGAAACTAACCTTTTATATCATAGGAATGAGCTTTGGATCAAGTTATCAACTTGTATGAAAACCCTAGCTTCAATACCAAAGAAAATCTTGAGTTCCACAAACCCTATTGAGCCTTCCAACACTTGGATCCTTTGATTCTTGCTATTTGATCTCTAATCTCCCTTGGGTTTGTGGAGAATAAGTTTGAGAGAAGGTTCTGGGAGCTTTTAAGACTTGGGGAAATGTTTGAGAAAATAGAACAAGGGTCATCTATTTATACAAAGAAAAGTTGCCCGTCTTGGTTATAGACACTTATACGGTGGTATAAGTGGGGCAAATCCATGTTCGCCACGGTTATAACCGTTTATAGAAAATAGAACGTTTTTAAAACTACTCTCGGATTCATTTTGACTTCCAATCTACCTTTAACACTTACATAACTGTTCATTAACCATCTAAGGGACCTCATAACTCTCTCTCAAGGTGATGCTAGGCAATGCACAGCTCAAATGGTATGAAATTCCCAAAACATGGCTTAACCTTAATTTTCACCGGCAGTACTCTTGTCAAATCGCCCTCGAATCTTAGAATCATCAAACATCCTTCACCTTACAATGGCTTCATGTCCACTTTAGTTTACATTGGCATGTTATAATCCCATAAAATTCCAAGGTGTAAATGTATCCCTTTCGTTGAAAATTCGAACCGGAGGCGGTTTTGGAAAGGACTTACGATGTTTGAAGTGATCCCCAATCCTCCGACTCCGTAGTTGCCCAAGAAAAAGTTTCACGTTCGCTCCGCATGTTTTGAATCGATTTTTTGCTTCCATCTTGAGGCTTTCTGTCGTTTCCAAATCCGAGTCCTTACGTATGTTAGTCTTTTTGAAAAAAATTTATTTTAATGTCGTCATACCTGAGTGGAATTTTGCCGTTTTGTTGATATTATATCTGTCCTTTACAAATGTTTGTCCGCCTTCTTTCTTTTCTCCTGTAAATGTGTGTTTTTCGTGTATTTTTTGAAAAAATGATCTACCGGATAATAATCACTCGCCTCCTTTTCGTCATTCATTTGACTTCCAATCCTTGTGGAACCTTCTTAACACTTACATAACTGTTCATTAACCATCTAAGGGACCTCATAACTCTCTCTCAAGGTGATGCTAGGCAATGCACAGCTCAAATGGTATGAAATTCCCAAAACATGGCTTAACCTTAATTTTCACCGACGACTTACTTCCTTGGCCTCAAATGCCCTTGGAATCTTAATTAGAATCATCAAACATCCTTCTTCACCTTACAATGGCTTCATGTCCACTTTAGTTTTACATTGGCATGTTCATAATGCGAGCGACACAAAATTCCAAGGTGTAACAGAATATCCCTTTGGCTATTTCCGGTTGAAAATTCGAACCGGAGGCGATTTTTGGAAAGGACTTATTAGTGTTGATGTTTAAAGTGATCCCCAATCCCTAGTGTAGAAATCTTGACTCTCGTACATGATTTTTGACCGGTTGCCCAAGAAAAAGTTCCACCTTCGCTCCGCATGTTTTGAATCCGATTTTTGCTTCCATCTTCGGTAGCTTCTAGCTCGTTTCCAAATGCTGAGTCCTACATGTTAGTCTTTTTGAAATTTTTTTATTTTAATGTCGTCATACCTGAGTGGCATTTTGCCGTTTTGTTGATATTATGTCTGTCCTTTACAAATGTTTGTCCGCCTTCTTTCTTTTCTCCTGTAAATGTGTGTTTTTTGTGTATTTTTTGAAAAAATGATCTACTCTGGATAATAATCACGAGACTTTGATTGGCTATTTTTTCGTCATTTTCAAATGTTTTCATCATTAAATGATCACTTCAGTTGGGATCTGGGTCGAGCTATACCGCATAAATGCGAACCTACACACCCCAGTCCAGTTGTCATTTTTGTAAGTAAGATGTTACTAATGAAAACTGTGTTTTCACGTGCGGGGTCATTTTTATTTCTTAGGACATCCGCCACCCTTGAAAATTTGGACTCACATCATTTTCACATATTGCGGTGACTGTCGCGAATCTGGTGTCGACTGCATCGTTATCCTCATACGAAGCTTACGGTATACCAAACAGACCACATCACTTATATTCAAAAAATACCCAACGTAGACCGACACTCAGCAAGATTACATTCCTTTTCATGATGACTATTAACCCCCCAAGTCTGTAATTACAACATTTGTCGAATTTTCAAGTTAACTAACGTGATATCTGCGTGCCTTTCTTGCTAACTTCTACTATCTCAAACCTACGATTATGTTAAATTGAAACGATCGCAATAGCGACCGCAAATCTTGATATAGGAATCACATTCGTATTTCAACGATTGTGGACATCAACCTCAGAATTATGCTACCTATTTTGGCTATATATAGGGATGACGACTCAGCCCTTTCGGCACGTATCAGTTACATCCATATCGTTATTTTGAGGAATGAAGCTTACCCTGGCAAGACTTACACCTTCCTTTTTTGACTCAGGAAGAATACCCGCCGGGTTTACGTGGTTCACATCTTCCAAAAGGACTAGACTCGATTGTGAATACGGCATTTCAATACCGATATCAACGCGTCATTTTAAAGTTTTAGATTTTTGGACATCCACTCAGCTATGTATCAAGGCAAGCCATGTGACGGTTTGTGTCGGGTCCTGTCACCGTTTAGTGAGGACCCGCATTTTGGTACCGTGATTATATCTTTTAGTAGTCTTTGAAATTTTTTTTGTAAAAATCTTAGTGTTTCCGGTAAAAAATGAACAAACTTAATCGCCGTGGAAGCGAATCCTTACCAGGTGGAGGGCATCGTTACCCTTTCGTATACTCTTTTGCGCTCGCTTATTCGTCCGTGCTTCTTCTTCACTTGGCTTGTTGTCGTTACCCGTTTTAAACATTCTAGCAAACGATTTAGTGTAAAACATCCATGCTTGTCTATTCCGGCATCCATGTAAAATTTGTCGCTCCTATACTTGCCGACCGCTCTCCCCGCCATGGACTTCTTCCGTTCACATTTTGCGTAAGTGACGTTCATTTTCTTTAAAATCTTTTATTTTTTCTAGCAGAACCAAAAAGTTTTTTGGGCGCTGATTTTTTGAGAATATACGTATTTTGGTATATTCTATATGTTTTGCAAAATAATATTTTACATACGCCCTTTTAATGTCATGACATTGGTTACTCAAACAACGTCTTCCGCCTATTTTTCTCCTTCTTGATCTCGACTTGTGAAATTTTTGAATCCCTTTCGAAAATTTTGCCCCAGTTTGTATACATCTTTATACCAACTTGAATTTAACTATGTCGAAGGAATTTTTGAGATCCTCTCAAAAATTTTGCCCCAGTGTAAGTGTGTACTTGTCAATTCTTGATTTTACCACGCTTGAGGAATTTTTGAGGTCCTTCTCAAAAATTCTGCCCCAGTATGGAAGTTTTAGTCAGTCTGTTCCTTTGAACTGATATATTTAAAGAATTTTTGAGGTTCTCTCAAAAATTCTGCCCCAGTTTTCTTGTGGGGTTACCTTTATCTGTCTCTTGTTAAAACATTCTGTGGGGTTACCTTTATCTGTCTCTTGCTAAAACATTTTTGAGGTTTCCTAAGGTTTATTGGGAATTTTGTTTGGAATGACCGAGCTTGGGAGAGTTTCACGTATCCCCGCTTTCTTTGTGAACGCCGAAACGTAGTTCGGGGTAAACATATTGGAAATTTTTTGTGAGACCGAACTCAAAAGAGCGCCTACATATCCCAAATGGGAATCAGGTCATAGCATAGTTCAAAACACATAATTTTGGGATTTTTTTTTTTGGTTAAAGCGACCGAGCTTGGATAAGCGCCTACGTATCCCCTTATAAGCATAGGGAATCAGGTCCTTGCATAGTTTGTACATAATTTTGGATTTGGTTTTTTCTAATAATGCAAAATTACAAGCAAAGGAAGCGTAATCAAAGCAACATAAACTATAAAAACTCTGAATCTTCGCAGTCGTCTTTTTCTTCATACGTAGTATCTCTTGATGGCATCTGAATTTATTTCTCTTGGCCACTCCTGACAATCCATTTCAGCAAGTACTACAGCTCCTCCTGATAGTACGTTTTGCACCATAAAGGGGGCCTTGCTAGTTTGGTGCGAACTTGTTACACCTCGTAGTTTCGTCCGTTGAGATTCATTAGGCGGTAGTTGTCCTAATCGTGGAAACGGGAGTTACCTTAGGATATGTGAGATTACATGTTCCCATATTATGTTTATGGGGGTTTAATCCCATGAAATGAGCTATGGAAGGATTTAAGAACAAACAAATAAAGGAATGGAGTTTGTGGGAACTTTGGCAAAACTTTGCAAAATTTTCGGACAGGATTTTGGTCCAGATTGGGGGAGCCATATCTCCTATAATATGAGGATTTTTGGTGTGTTTCTTTTGTCAAAATTGAATTTCACCGAGTCTAGTTTCCAATGCAATAAACCGTTCGTCAATGTGACGTCTGAGTAAGAAGTTATGCATGTTTTACGCCAGCATCGTCCGAGAAGAAAATTTCTGTATCATTTGACGGCCCGCAGTGAATTTTGACGACCTCAGAAATGCCCCCGGTCCGTCAAACTGCACCAGCTACCGCCAAAATGGTCACAAGAACCATATTTGATCGGGTAGTCGCAATTACGAACCATTTTGACGTCCGTAGGAATTTTTACGGCCCGCCAAAATGGGCGCAGACTGCTCCGACGAGATTTTAAGTTCCGCTTTATATAATTTACTCCACTTCATTTGGACATTTCATTTCACCAAATCAGATCCAAAGGCTCTCTAAAAACCCTCTCTTCAACTCCATAAACTAATCCAAGCCAAAATACAAGGGAGATTAAATATCAAGAGGCAAGAATCAAGATACCCATGTGTTAGAAGCCTTGCTAGGGTTATTAGACTCCAAGAATTCTTTAGATATCAAGTTAGTGGTTTTCATATAAGTTGATAGCTTGCTCCAAAGCTCATTCTTATGAGATAAAAAGTTTAGTTTTCATGCTTATTACATGTTATCAAGAATTTTTAGTTGTTGAACAACTTGGGTAGAAGGAGAAAGTAGAAGATGAGTTCTAAATGTAGTTTTTATGATGTTTTTGAGTAGTAAGCTAACCGAGTTATGATTCTTAAGATGACATACGGATATAATCTTAATGAAGGTAATAATTACGAGGAAGCATTATTATGAAAAAATGTGCTAAACGGGTATGAAGTTGCTAGCATAAGTTAAACATAAGGATGAATTTTGAAGGCTAAGTCGAACGTGAATACTTGATTATGATATCAGGATATTATTATAGTTGCTGGGAGTTGTTTTGGATATAGTGGAAGTTAAATGGGCTGGAATGCAGCCCAATTTTCATTAGAACATGAATTATCCTAGTTTGAATTGAAGAGTATCATTAAGGCTTAACCATGGTATGAATCCTTCTAAATGTAGATTATTCAAGTTTCAATGGTGAACGCTAAATAGTTAAGAAGTCAAAGAGGTATGTAAGGCTAACCCTTCTTTCATTAAGGCATAGTTCCCTTGCTATATATGTATATATATCCTTTCATGAGTTCCATAATGATTTATAAATGATTCTACCTCTAAGAGTACCAAAGCTCTCCGCGATTCTCGATACTTTCACGATACTAGTACTTCCTTTATATGATAGTTGACCCTATAAGGATAGATGTAAAGAAACGATGATGGCAATGATGTTGATGATACTTATGGACTTTTATGTATACGTGTCTAAGTATCTATGACTATTATGTAACACCGAGCTTATATGGCCGGGTATGATATCTATTGCGCGCACACTACCTGAAGCAGCACCGATAACACCGAGCTCTGGTAGGGTCGCATGTACGACACCGAGCCTTGTCGTACGGTATGTGAAACTACCGAACCTTCATGGTTTCGGTATGCTCGGGATGCGAATATGTATATAAACACGGATACGAATATGTATATGGATATATGTATACGTATATATGTACGTACACAAGCACGCACTAAAAACGAAGGTCCCTATGAAAGACGTTAGCAATTACGATGATGGCTACTATCTCCCCGATTCTCCCATCTTATGCTATTTCTGCGCCGTCCGTTATGCTCCTATTATGATGTTGATTATGCCTTTATATACTCGCACATTATTTGTACCGACGTCATTTTGTCGCGGGACGCCGCGCGCGCCCCAGGGAAAGGACAGATGTGCTTGATCCGTAGACTTCTTATTTAGGGACTACATAGAGGGAGCCTTCATTTCTTCCGAGCTACTGTATTATTATTCTTTGCACATACATAAGGGCATGGCGGGTCCCCGTCCCGCCTATACGATGTGACATACTCTTCGTAGGCTCAGTATTACTGTATGGTTAGATATCGTGTAGCCTTGTCGGCTTATATTTAGTATATCATTTTGATAGCCTCGTCGGCTTGTGTATATGGGATATGGGCATTGTTATTGATGATGATATAAATGTGTCAGTTGCTCAACGAGATTAGCACTATCGATGTATATAAGTTACGAGTAAGCCATGTGGCTCTCACCTTACGTGAATACGATAGTATAACAAGAGGTACCCGAGGGCACGGTTCCCGTCACGGCCCTCCTCTCGTTCGGGTCACGTGACATTAACTTTTCTTTGTATTATTCTTGATTAGGGAATGTTCGTTTGAGCACCAATTGCCCGATTTGAAAATCCCTAGTTCTCACATGATTTTTAAAAGCCCGCACCATTCTTTGTTGGTATAGTTGGCCTTGGCAAACAGCAATCATCCGCTTTTCATCTATCAAAGCCAGTTGTTCATATCTTTTGCGGATCCATTCCGCATCATCCAACTTCACTTATATTATCCGGCTGAAAGGATTTCTACTGGCTCGGTATTGTCGCTTCTGCACCATACACCAACAAGTATGGAGTGGCCCCAGTTGAAGTTCTGGTAGTAGTACGATATCCCAGTAATGCATAAGGAAATTGTTCATGCCAGTCTTTGAAGTTATCAATCATCTTTCGGAGGATTTTCTTGATATTTTTGTTGGCGGCTTCTACAGCCCCATTCATTTGCGGTCGGTATGCGGTTGAATTTTGGTAAGTGATTTAGAACTGCACATACATGTCTTTCATCAAGTGGCTAATCAGATTAGCCCCATTGTCTATTAATATTGATTCTTGGATACCAAATCGGCATATGATTTTGTTGCGCTCAAAATCTGTGACTACTTTCTTTGTTACTGATGAATAAGATACTGCTTCCACCCACTTGGTGAAGTAATATATGGCAACCAAGCTGGCTCAATTGGTCCTATGACATCCATGCCCCAAGCGGTGAATGGCCAAGGTGATGTCATAGCATTCAGTTTTGTCGGAGGGACCTTTATCAAGTCTCCGTGAATCTGACACTTGTGGCATTTCTAGATGAATTTGCTATAGACATTCTCCATGGTCATCCAGTAATAACCAATTCTCAAGATTTTCTTTGCTAGCACGAACCCATTCATGTGAGGCCAACAGGTTCCAGCATGTACTTCTTCAATCAATCTTATGGCTTCAACCGAGTCAACACATCTAAGCAATCCCAAATCCGGAGTTCTTTTGTACAGGACGTTCTTGTTGAGGAAGAAACCATTCGCTAACTTCCAGATAGTCCTCTTTTGATTTAAGGTGATTCCTTCTGGATATTCTCCTTTCTCCAATAACATTTTAATGTCAATGTACCAAGGTTTTCCATCGGGGCCTTACCTACGAAAGTACAATAGGGTCGGTTGGATCTTAATCTCAATTTTGACAGATTCATGTGTATCTCATTTCGTGCTGAATCATAGACGCTATTGTTGCCAATGCATCAACAAACTCATTCTGGGTTCTCGGTATGTGTTTGAACTTGACTTCTTGGAACCGATCTACTAATCTTTGCACAATTCCAACATACGGTATGATCTTTTTATTTTTAGTGGCCCACTCTCCTCGAACCTGATGAATTAGCAAGTCTGAGTCGCCGATTACCTGGAGTTCTTTCATAACCATGTCGAGGGCTAAATGTAGACCCAAGATACATGCTTCATATTTAGTCATGATGTTGGTGCAACTAAAGCTCAACTTGGCTGCCACTGGATAATATTGGCCCGAGTCTGAAACCAAGACGGCTCGGATTCCTGATACTTTAAAGTTGACCACTCCGTCAAAGTATACTTTCTATCCTGACTCGTCTTCACTTTCTTTGCCCTCAATTGTCATTATTTCTTCATATGGGAAGTATGTCCACAAGGGTACGGGATTGTCATCTATGGGACTTCCCCCCCGAAGCCCCTTTGCCCTTTAACGCCCTGGGCGTATTGAATGGAACTCACTTAACACATTTTCCACTTGGCCCAAACCCCCAGGGCATAGGTTGGGGAAAATGTACCTTAGCGGATCCTTTTGAGATCGAAA
>NC_081350.1:68389733-68419528 GCF_029784015.1 Lycium ferocissimum | reverse complement strand
AACGTCAATTTACAATTTTCTCGGGATTTTTGAAATTTTGATTTTTGAGGTGCATCCTCACTCCGTCTTGGACACGGGAAATTTGAAAATTGACATACGTATTTTATAAGGTAAAAATTAGGTGTCAACAGCAGTCACTGTTATCTTTTAAATAATTAAAAAAAATTAAAACCCTGAGCTTCGGGGTCAGCCCCATGTCCAGGTATACCTTTCTTTCCGGCAGATCCGGATGCAAGGTGATCTGCTCGAGCTCTTCGACCGTTGACTTGGTGGCGTCAAAATCGTTGGGTACCTAAAAATATCTTGGAACCCGGTACTCTTCCTAAGGTTCATTGTCACGACCCAACCCCGTGGGCCGTGACTAAAGTGGTATCAAAGCGGTCGGTTCTCGGAATGTCTGCAGGCCGTGTCTAGTAGAGTCTTGTTTATCGATGTGATGGGCCCCACATCTATAAACAGGAGGCTACAGGACATCTAGGATGTTATGTTACCCTTTCTTGGAATCTTAGATCGTGCGATAGAGCTGTATTGTTAGGATGGCTCCTCCCAACGAATTGCTGTGTCTACAGCGAGGCTCCGAAAAGAGCAACAACGCCAGTATTTTGGGAAATTGTTTTTGACCCTCTCTCTGCAGGTGATTGTAGATTGACAAAGGATGAAGAGGATGGCTTCTGATGATGGGGATGGGGGTGCTAAGAAAGCCCCTAGGATGTCACCGGGGCCGAGTAGGCAGAGCCCCGGCCCTACTCGATTGAGACGGATCCTTCGGAGGATCCCCCGGAGGACAGTTATGATACCGACCCGTCGGAGGACCCAGCTACGATTCCTCCAGAGTCTGGAGCCGAGGATTCCGCGGAGAGTGGCTATGATACGGATATTTCGGAGGATCTGGCGATGACCCCTCCAGAGCTTCTTACCTCCGCGGAGGAGGATAGTTATGAGGCAGATCCATCGGAGCCTTCTTCTGGGACGACGGAGGAGAGGATTTTCAGGTATGCGCCAATTGTTTGCGAGGGAGAACCCCGATGGCCCGGCCACCTCGGAGAGTGCTACGGATTTCTCTTATTCTATGTCTCCGGACACACGTGCGCGGAATTGTCTGATCATCCATATGACACCCCCTCCGATTCAGATGCGGGTGATAGCGGAGGCCAGGTAGGTAGGGAGCAGACAGACGAGGATGATGGTGGACACACCTCGCACGGCAGCTCCCCGGTGTTAGACCGAAATTGATTATTTTATAAGTATATGAGCTTCCTAGAATTTCCTATGTGTGTATGGTTTCGTAAGATATTATCCGTAACGATGAAGCGGCGAGATGACTCCGCCGTATGTATAAATCTAGAAACCCCGGGTGGAAGATAATTATGAGTACAAGCGGAAATAGATATTGAGGAATCCTGAAGGACAATATGGCAATTGTGTAGTTTGGACCGGGGTGGGACCCGCTACGAAAATTTCTGAAAAATTTATTAAGGCGCTGAACTGCCCTAAATTACGTGGCAAAGATCGTGTGAGGCAATTGACGCAGTGATGTTACCGATAACGCACCAGAGTGCATAAAAAGTTTTGAAGTTAAGCGTCTTGAGACCGAGCAATCCGGGATGGGTGACCCCCCAGGAAGTATGTCAAGAATTTTTCGCAAATATGGATATGGAGGCTAAATAAGAATTTGGGATAACTTAAGTGGAATTTGAGTATGTATAGTGATTTGAGATCCTAAAAAGGTTACACCGATTAAGATAGACGAGATCGGAGAAGAATAAAGAGCAGTACGGTTCTGAAGCCAAAGCAAATTTGAATAGCGATTGGAAATGTTTGTAAGTAGGATGGCAAGGAAATTTCCGTAAGCCTCTGAAGTATAGTAAAGGTAGTTTGACTCGGACTGCGATTCTGTACGTTATATTTCTGCGCCCCTGCTTTCGGTGGAGTTACGTTTTACCATAACCCCGTGCTTCGAATACGATTACGTTTACATTTGATATATCACTTTGTACGTCCGACTCCGACATAATTACGTCCGATATACTTTGGTACGTCGATTCGACTTCGAATACGTACGATAAATCTCTGTACATCGACTGCGATACGAATGCGTACGATGTATTCTGTATGTACGCCTCGATCACGGATACGTCGACATACGTACGTACGTCCGACCTCGGCCGTGAATACGTACGGTATATGTGTCTATACGTCTGACTCTGATTTCGAAATCTGTCCGATAAATCTCTATATGTCTGACTCTGACTATAGACCCGTCTGATATACCTCTGTGCGTACGCTCTGATTTTAAAACCGCTTAAGACAACGTCGGATTATGCTTTTGTTTGTCGTACTTTTGTACTTCTGACTCCGAATATGACTCCGTCTGACGTCCGTTTGATCTTCTAGTTCTGGTTAAGATTCTGTCCGCCGTATATCCGATTTAAGACGGTACGAACAGCCCTAATGCGGTGATATCGAAGAAAGATGGATGAAGTTGGAAAATGAAGGCCGTTACAAGTTCTTCGATCAAGTGCAAGTATGTAAGTGGCAAGTAGACCTCCCCGACTGATTTTGATTTACCATAAGGTTGAATTAACATTCGAGGACGAATGTTTTAAAGGGGGGGAGGATGTTATATCCCGCCTTTTTGGCATAATCGGAAAATTCGAAAATAATTGTGATTTATGAGAAAGGAGGCCATATTTGAATTTTTCTTAGTAGGTGTGTGGCGGATATGGAAGCTTGAATGCGGAAACAATGGAGAAGGCCTAAGGGCAAAATTGGAATTTTGAAAAGTTGCTTCGGGAATTTCAAAATGAGGATTTTAGTCCATCGTCAAATAAGTGAAGTGAAAAATTGGGCCCAAAACAAGAGGGGTGGCCGGCCATAGGGTGGCCTTGGCCCAAACCCAATTTTAATTAATTTGGCATGTGCTCATTAATTATATAAGGATTGGGAAGCCTTAGAAGTTTCAAGAGAATAAAGGAAAAATATATCCCGCCTTTTTGGCATAATCGGAAAATTCGAAAATAATTGTGATTTATGAGAAAGGAGGCCATATTTGAATTTTTCTTAGTAGGTGTGTGGCGGATATGGAAGCTTGAATGCGGAAACAATGGAGAAGGCCTAAGGGCAAAATTGGAATTTTGAAAAGTTGCTTCGGAATTTCAAAATGAGGATTTTAGTCCATTGGGCCAAATAAGTGAAGTGAAAAATTGGGCCCAAAACAAGAGGGGTGGCCGGCCATAGGGTGGCCTTGGCCCAAACCCAATTTTAATTAAT
Source organism: Lycium ferocissimum (assembly GCF_029784015.1). Taxonomy (NCBI): domain Eukaryota; kingdom Viridiplantae; phylum Streptophyta; class Magnoliopsida; order Solanales; family Solanaceae; genus Lycium; species Lycium ferocissimum. Next base: position 68,416,258 of record NC_081350.1, on the reverse strand, counting down.
TTGGCATGTGCTCATTAATTATATAAGGATTGGGAAGCCTTAGAAGTTTCAAGAGAATAAAGGAAAAATCAAGAAAAATTGAGAGGAGAAAGAACAAGAGAGAAAACGGCCAAGAGAAAGAAAGAGGAGAAAAGAAAAGAAAAAAAAATTGGAGCTAAATCCTTGGTTCAAAAATTCATTTCTTGTGGGATTGTTACTAAGTGCAAGATTCTCTACAACTTAGTATAATTATTTTGGCAAGAGGTCAATTCTAGTGGCAAGTGAAGAACTTCAAGGAAAGGTAAGAATTTTATGCTTTTGTTATGTTATGGGAGGCGTATGTATGATGTAGTAAGTGGAATTGAATGGAAACCATGAAATTATGGTGTGTGTGCATGTTGGCCGTGAGTGTGTGTAGGTGTAGAAATAATATGAGTTGAATTTTATGTGGTAAATTAGTTGTAGTTATGATGGAATTTGTATTAGAAATGAAAGTTGAATGAATTAGTGGAAGTTGAAAAATTATAGTGTGGCCGTGTGGTGTATGTTGATGATGGAAGGTTAATTAAATTTTGTTAGTATGTTAATTGTGTTGTTATGACCTTATGAAGTAGATGAGAGAATAATGATTTAAATTAGTATGAGGAAATTGTTATTAAGTTGTTGTCGGAAAGTATACGATTTTATTATAGACTATGTAATTGAGAAGAATGAAGTTGTAAGAGGTATATGGTGATTGTTGTAAATGAAATGGAAGGATAAAAATATGTCGTACATATTTATGTTGAGTTTGGAGGTTTTGAATGGATTATGATTTTGGTGGGAAACTTGTATATTGTGTATACCTTATGTATGTTTGGTGAAAATGATATGAAAAGCTTCCGAATGGCATTGTAACGATTTTAGTTAGTAATGAATGTGAATATGATGGTGTTGATTTGGACATGTGAAGTCGGAATGGAAGTTATTGTATTATGTTGGAAAGTGGGTTAGTTGTGTTATATTGTGTCTTATTGTGATCATTGATGTTGTTGTTGGGTTGTTGTTGGTTGTTTTGAGCCGAGTTGAATCTCGGGGGTGTCGTATTCATAGGGGAGGTGCTGCCGAAATTTCGGTAGCCAAATAGAAACCCAAGATTGAAATGTTAACTCTCATGAATAGTAACTGGTAAGAGTGACCATTTGCAGATTTCTGACGAAACGGGAATTGAGATTGGAGGAGCGTAAGGCGCAATCCAGGTATGTAAAGCCTTGCCCTTTTATTCTTTGGCATGTTCTGAGTCTAACAGGCCTGACAGCGAGCCTCGATGACACTTCTGCTTCTCTCAATTTGAGATTGAAAATAGCGCCAAATCATTCAGTAAGATTGAACCAATTTCCTCTGAATTGACCTATAAGTATGTAACTTCCATAAACGGAGTCGAAACACTTCAAGATGATTATGGACGACTCCCTAAGGTTTAGTATCCATAATTTACGTACTTTACTATGGTTGGGTCCGAGGTGGGCCCATAATACCCTGATACTCCCGATATGGTTCAAATTGATCCGTTTTACGTTCGCTTTTCATAAGTAACTCTTAATTATGTTTCCGTCCGCTAACTAAAGAGTATTGTGACCATCTATACCGAATCTCGATATTAGTCGACATCGGAACGATTACGGACACTACGTTACGCTATAATCGACTACTACGATTTGATACATTTTACGAACTATTTCGGTTTATTAAGTCCGTATGTCGGTACGTATGCATATGGTTTCTCATTTGTACGTTCGTGGACGCCTCAACGCTTCCTTCTTGCGCCGGGCCGGAGTTACGTGATTCGTGCACCTCGTGCATTGTTCACCGCGTCCCTCGGATGTGCGGGCGGGATCTGTCTGTATCGATATGATCGATATGATCGATTATGTGATATTACGGGGATGGCGGCCGGGATGGCATTTGATACGATTAAATCGTCCACCGCGTCCCGTACTACGAGGGCGGGTTACGTTACCGCGTCCCTTATGAAAGGGCGGGATACGTACGTATGTGTGTATCGATTTACGATATGTCTATGCATATGATTATGACTGCATGCGCATGATTAAATACGTTACGATTCGTATGTCCGATTTGGAATATGACTACGTCGTCACATAAAATCGATTCGGACTCGATTCGTCCCTGTCATACGTTTGAATTCGGTTCGGTCGAGAGTACGTACGTACGCTACTGTAAGTACGGTTACGCTTATGACTCCGTCCGTACATTACGTAAGTCGACTCAAAGCTACGAATCCGATTACTCCGTCCGCTCATTTACGTATTTCCGTCCGTTACGATTTTGCATATCGATTCTCGTTGTTATAATTATGTATGTTGTGTTCCGCTTTACATACTCGGTACACCTTCGTGCCGACCCCACCCCCTTCTTCGGGGGCTGTGTTACATGCCCACAGGTACGGACGCACCGCGTGACCCGCCACCGGTATAGGACATCAGTCTGCTGTTGAAGAGCTCCCTTTGATCCGGGGCTGATACTTTTGGTATATATATCTTCTGTTATTCATATGTTACGTATATATACTATTTGGGTACGGCGGGGCCACCGCCCCGTCTTCGATTCTCCGTTCGTATGTTAGAGGCTCTGTACATGTTTGTGGGGTGTGGGTTATCCTTTGTCCCGGGTAGGTACGTGTGATATGCGACTCTGTCTGGCATAATAGCCCTAACGGCTTCTGTACAGGTTTCAGTATGTATATATACGTATATGTATGTTCGTGCAATGCACCCTATATCTGTATGGATTTACGTATGTGGAACAGATTAGCTATTCGATACATCGGATCTGTTAGGTAGGTACGTATGGGTGTCCAAGTAGGACACCAGTCACGGCCCACGGGGTTGGGTCGTGACATTCATCCTCCGGACCATCTCGTTCCTCTCTTTAAGGGGAGTTTTTGAAGCGCTTCAGGGAAGGGTTTCGGCTCCTGTGATTGCTATTTGTCATCTATGGCTAGTTCATCGTCCTTTGGCTCCCCGATAATGAACATCTTTTGTTGCTGGCTGCTCCCCCCTGATCTGTTTTATACATTCTGATGTAGGGAACTTTATCAGCAAGTATAGAGTTGAAAGGACTGCCTTCATATCATGGAGCCATTGTCTCCCGAAGATCGCATTATAGCGCATGTCCCCGTCAATTACATAAAACTTAGTTTCCTTGACGATCCCTTAACTTCCACAAGCAAGTCGATTTCCCACTTTATGGTTTCACTTGACATGTTAAAACCAGCAGGGGTTCTTACAGTCGGTATAATTTTTTGCAACAGCCCCATCTCTTCCACTACTTTCCAGCGGATGATGTTAGCTGAACTCCCTGGATCGACCATCACACGCTTCACTTGGAAGCAACCAGTGAACACGGTGATGACCAGGGCATTGTTATGTGGTAGGGTGATGTCAGGTGCATCTTCATCAGCAAAAGTGATAGTGCCTACATCTAGAAGTTTCGGAATTCTTTTTTCTCGGGTTACCGAGATCTTCATTTTCTTGGAAGCGGCTAAACTGGTACCATCAATCATGGATCTGCCAAAAATCATGTAGATTGCATGCGGAGGAGGATCCGGAGCGCTCTTCCCCTCTGCAAATCCAATTCTCTCGTAATTGTTCCTTGCTCTTTCGCTCAAGAATTCGCGTAGGTGTCCTCTGTTGAGCATATTGGCCACTTACTCCTGGAAATGTCTGCAATCCGTCGTTTTATGCCCATGGGTGCCATGAAAATCACCCCATACGGACTAATCCCTAGTGTTAGTATCAGATCGTAAAGGTTTAGGAGGGCGCGCCGCCGGATGGGTCCTCAACACAACCACCATTTACGCTTCATCGATGGTAAAGTTGTAGTCGGCAAGTTTCGGATACTCCGTCCTCTTTTTAGATGAACCAAGAGAACTACCCTTATCTTGGCTCTACAAACCACGATTATTCTTGCCGTGATTTCCCTTCTTGTTTGCATTCGGCTTCTCCAACGATCGGTAACATTGGCCGCCACCAGACCTTTTGGGGGGAGGATAGGGCTGGAAGTGGTTCTTCGAAGAACTCCGATCTGGCCGCAAACCCTTGTCCATCTTACCGGAGGACTCTCTGGCGGAAGTCCCCAGCAAGTCATCCTCGACCGGCATTTTCAACTCGTACCTATTATGAACATCTTTCTAGGTTGTAGCCTGAAACTCTCGGAGATTCTCTTTGAGTTTTCGAGAGGCATCCGAACTCAAGGGATTCAGGCCCTTAGTAAAAGTCTCGGCAGCCCACTCGTCCGGGACCGCCGGTAAACGCATGCGTTCCTTCTGGAACCAGGTAACAAAGTCCTGGAGACCTTTTGATTCGCCTTGAGAGATGTGAAAGATATCTGGCTTCATGGTTTTCACCTTCTGAGCCTCTGCATGTGCCTTGATGAACATGTTTGGCAGCATGGCGAACGAGCCAATCGAATGCTCAGAAAGCAAAGAATACCATGTTAAAGCCCCCTGGTGAGGGTTTCTCCTAACTTCTTAATTAGGACCGACTCGATTTCTTTTTCCTTTAAGTAATTTTCTTTGACCGCCATAGTATAAGCCATAATATGCTCATGCAGATCTATTGTCCTGTCATATTTGAGGATGACTGGCATCTTGAATCTCTTCGAGATCAACTCCGGAGTAGCCTCGGGTTTGTACGCCAACTGAATATACTTCTTTGCATTCAGACCTTCCACAACCAAGGGAGCCACCGGAATTTGGCTTAAGCGCCTCTGAAATTCCTTGGCATTCTTTTCGGCTTCTTTAGTGGTCTGGTCCACTTTTTCGGTAATCTCCTTCATGAACTGCAGAACCTGTGCTAGGAAAGGATCCTCCGGGGCACACTCACTTCCTGATTCATCTCCATTGCTCGCCTCCGTATGCCCGCTGCTGTTGGCAACGTTCCCGTTGGTCGGGGTCAAAGGTGTCCCACTGGGAGCTGTCATTCTGGTAGCAGGGTCAGCCGCAAGTGAAGCGATGATCTGCCTCATTTGTTCCATTTTCGCCCTTATTGCGTGATTTTGCTGCCTTAGGATCTGCATCGCCTCCGCGGGTGTTTCATCGGTGGGAGTTTGGTCGTCAGTAAATTGATGAGTAGGAATACCTCCTGATGTCACCCCCGTCTGTGTTCTGTGTTGATGGATCCAATGCAAGATCACGAAGGGGCAATCCATCCGAGCAAACCTGAACAATGCCCGTAACGTTTCCAGCATTTGTGTTGACTCCTGACATACTTGAAATTGATGCTAAATACAAAAACGGAGTCTCTAAAAGAGTTAGTTTAAAAGGCAGTGGTCACAACAATTACCATAACTGTCCTGGCCCCATGGTGGGTGCCAAACTGTTTACCCGAAAATCAGTTCAGCTGAATTTATGCTCGTGGTCAAGGACACGTGGACTAAAGTGACCAGAAAAGCAATGTAGTATGCAGTTAAGATTAAGGTAAATGAAAAAGAATAGAGTTAAGATGAGCCTGCGCCTTGTATACGCTTTGAGCTAGAGCCTCTGGTCTGACTATGAGTTGCGATGCCAACTTAGCCAAATATAAAGAAGTAATAAACAAAACGATTATTTGAGTATTTCGTTGTATATATCTCTTAAATATCGTGTCCTTTTCAATGAAATGATAAGTCCTATTTATACTTGGGATAAACGGTACACATTCCATGAATTGTGCCTCTACTAATAATACGAATTAATGCCACCATAATGATAAAAAATAAAGAGGACAATAAAGCTCATTAATGTCCCCTAGAAGGTTCAAGGTCTATTTGTAACGGTTGATCGTTGCCTACCAAACGGTGTCAAATTATTTCAACAAGCATCCGGATCCTTTTATGCCTTCGGATTTATTTGATCTCCTTCGAGGCCTTGTATGCTGACCTGTGTCTGAGTCACACCTGTTGACACATGTTATCACGACATTCGTCCAGCTGTGGTCTACGAATTTTACCTAATACACACCTAATTTCAGTCATCAAGTATCGACTAGGTATTCCAACTCTTTAAGAAGCATGTATGACACTGTCCCTGTATGTCTCTCTGTGTGTATATATATACACCAAACATTGTTCCAGCAGAAACATCTTATTCATGTGATCTCTACTCTCTTTATCTCAACAATAAGTTTAGTGGTGGATTAAAATTAGATTACAATTTAGGGTGATAAGTTTAGTGGTGGGTACTTATAGATATAATATAGAGATTGATAGCAAACAATTGGTACTCAGTTCTATTCAATGTACAAGCTTCTGGATTTTTCCATTTAAGAAGAGGTGTTAAGCAAGGAGATCCACTCTCTCCTACTTTGTTTATTTTGTCTGCAGAAGTACTGTCTAGAGCATTGAACTCTTTATTTGAGGACAATGGCTTTAGAAGCTATGGAATGCCTAAATGGAGTGCTAATTTGAATCATTTGCTTATGCAGATGATACTATTATATTTTCATCTGCAGATGATAAGTCATTGCAGCTGATCATGGGAATATTACAGGAGTATGAGCAGATGTCAGGGCAGCTTATCAACAAACGAAAAAGTTCCTTCTACATGCGTAGTAAAGTTGCAAATGTGATAGTGCAGCAGGTGGAGGCTATTACTGGTTTTTCTAGGGGATCCTTCCCATTCACATACTTAGGTTGCCCAATCACACATGCAAGAAAGAGAAAGGCTGATTAGAGTGACTTGATCAAAAAAGTGAAGGACAAACTGGTAGCCTGGAAAGGAAGACTTTTATCTTTTGGAGGAAAAGTTGTTTTGATCAACAGTGTTTTACTAAGTATGCCAATTCACCTACTCTCAGCTATCAGACCTCCAAAGGGTGTTATATATGACCTGCATAGGGTGTTTGCAAGATTTTTCTGAAATAATAGTGAAGAAGGAAGAAGAAGACATTGGTTTTCATGGATGAATCTGTGCTTGCCAAAGGAAGAAGGTGGAGTTGGCTTCAAATCCTTATTTGATGTTTCTAAAGCATTATGTGCTAAACTTTAGTGGAAATTTAGAACTACAAATACTCTATATGTGGAACAAATATTGTAAAAGGCACTACCCTCAGTATGTGCCTTGGAAAGGAGGCTTTCAGGTCTGGAAAATGATGTTAGAAGCTAGAGACAACATGGAGCATGGAATGTGGTGGGAGCCAAAAAGTGGAACTGCTAATATCTGGTTTGATAATTGGAAAAAACTTGGAGCTTTATACTACTTAGTTCCTGATGATTTTGTTGTGGATGAAACAGTACAAGATGTGAAGGAATTGAGAAATCAGGATGGGTGGAACATGAGTAAACTATAACAGCTTTTTCCTACTGATATTGTTGATCATCTACTGGAAGAATTAGACTTTCATGAATCTACAGAAGAATGGGATAAACCAAGGTGGATGATGATAGCATCTGGTAAATTTACAGTTGGAAGTGCATGGGAGCTCTTAAGAAGGAAAGCTGAGAAGTCTGATATATACAAAAGCATGTGGATTCTAGGTTTGCCTTTCAAAATCTCATTCTTTTTTACGGAGATTGTGGAAATGCAAACTACCGATAGAGGATATAGTGAGAAGGATTGGGATTGATACGAAGGAAAATGCTATTGTTGTGATCCTAAACAATGTGAAAGCGTAGATCATATATTTGTCACGGGGAAAATTGCTTCACGAGTGTCAGAGATATGTTAAAGCTGCTATAGGAATCACAACAACTTTGCTTCGAGGTGAAACAAGTGATACGGGTACGGTGGAATGCTGATTTTTCATCTAAGTTCAAATCTATTATTAGATCCATTCCAGTGATCACAATGTGGCAAATATGGAAGTGGAGAAACACTGTGGTGCATGGAGGGAAGATGACAATCAATAAGGTGATATATGAAATAAATTTGACCATACATCAGATGTGCAGAGTTAGACAACCAAGGATGCAAGTACCAAAGTCTCTTCCACAGATTATGCAGATGTTTGAAACATACAGACCACATATAGTGAGCAAGATAGTGAGATGGAATTTGCCTATGCTAGGGTGGTTTAAGTGTAACTCGTTGTGCTTCTAGAGGCAATCCGGGGCCAAGCTCGGTGGCATTTTGTATTAGGAACTACGAGGGAGACCTGGTGCGTCTTTAAGGCTAGAAGAATATCAGATAGATCAAATTTAGCTGCTGAAGCAATGGCATTACAGGAGGGGTTTAAATACTGTGTAACAAATGATCTATTTCCTGTAATCTTGGAGATTGACTCAATGACTCTTAAAATGATCTTGACAGGACAATGGGAAGTACCATGGAGTATCTCTTTGATCATAAAGGATATTACAAGGTTGAGGAGGGATAATGAAGTGAGAGTGGAGCATGTACTGATTGAAGGAAATGGATTGGCAGATTTTTTGACTAACTTTGTTTTTGATTTTGCAGGTGAACATCAGTTCAATAGCTTCCAATCACTTCCAAGGAAAGCAAAACAGATTTTGAATGCTGAAAAAGCATAGATGCCATACATCAGAATCAGGCAAGCCAAAGATCATCAGATTCCAGGAGATTAACATATGCAATGAGGATTAACGGTATGTCAAAAGCTGAGAATCAAGCCTAGAGCAGATTTTGCAGATTGAATATAAGGACTTTTGGACAGGTTACAACAGTGGTATTAGTGTGATTTCATGCTCATTCTAGTGTCACTTCTCCAAAGGATCCTTTTATACAATCTTTCTTGAAGGAAAAGGTCTACACTACATAGGACTAGATCAAACACAGAAATAGCTGAACATGAGGAACTCTCTGAAAGAATTCTATTCCATCCTTGAAGCATGAATTTTAATTCAATGGACTGTGGATCCATAGCACCTGGTGAGAGCTTGAGGTGTCAACATGGTATCAAGTCAAGGCCAAAGGATTTGCAATAGACAAGCTTTTAGTCTTCCTTTAGTTTGGATTCATGTATTATTTTTCTGTATTTTAGCTTTTGTACAGAACTTAATTTTTTTGTAAAGCACTATCAGGCAATCTGCTTGGTAGTTTTAATTCAAAAAAAAAAAAAAAGTGTTTAGTGTTGGGTCAAAATTAGATTACAACAAAGAAACAGAAAAAAGAAAAAATTAGATTACAATCTAGAAAGACCCGAATGGAATTTGCTTGCTAATTCTGTAATCAGTTTTAAAGTTCAGGTAAACTGTGTCTTCGGCATTTTTTTTTTTTTTTGGTGCCTATAACTGTAGACCAAGAACAATCTCTTCGAGAAATATAACCTAAGCTCATATTTGCATGAATTACAATTTTTAGTAAATTGAAGAACAGAGATTATTTAGTCCGACGGATCGAACCAATTCAAATTGAGCATGCTATTAAGTATGGATCTGATTATTTGAGCTTATTCAAGGCGTTCTTCGAAGAAGGAATACCCATATATATATAAACCAAGCAAAAAGGAGACGAATCGCATATGCTGTGCTAACATTTTTACCATTCCAAGCTAGCAAAATATCGAAATTCTTCATCGTTTGTATGATCTGTGGAACTAACAATATATCAAAATGCCCCGAGCTTCATATTATCATTCTCAATAACAAAGATATCAGAAACATCTTACTATTATCAGAGATACATTTCAGCTTACTCCAATTAAAAAAGGAGAAGCCAGGAAAAAGGAAGACTCCACTCTCTCTATGCTCAGGCTCTACATAGATACCCAAGCTTCCACATAAACTATGTACAAGACCAAATATACCCAACTGTATACATAATTGCCAGTAAATATTTGGCACTCCCTATCCTAACTCTTAAGTCCTTCCCAACTGCAATAGTCTTATAACACAACAAAGCATAACATAGCTGTACAGATATCACCTCTTCAACATATATTATTTACCACAAATTTCAAAATCATCTACCAGAAGTAGCATAAGCTTTATTCGCTGAACCTAGTTGTTTGGCCTTGGTAATGGGGAGAGGAAGAGGAAGAGGGGACTCTATATTTGGAGTTGTTTCCTTAACTTGCTCTTGTGAGGCAAGAGGGACAGGTTCTTCTTCTGTTTTTGGGGTGTAATTGAAGGAGAGATCCTTGTTAGCTGCCAACGCCAATAGCTCCTTCTCCTCGAGCCCTTTCGGTGGCCCAAGGGTGCAACGATCTGTACCATACTTTGCCAATGCATCTTTGAATTTCTTTATCTGTTCCAAGGTATGCACACACTGATATTAGACTAAATTTTCAAACAAAGACAACAAATACAACGAAATAAATACACAGCCAATAAAAGCAACGATGTTATAACGTTCTTAGTGAATCAAGCTCTCAATAAATTGCAAATCACATCTTGACATTTCAAAGAAGCAGGCTCTCCAACTAGCAAAAAGAATAGTATCTTGAAGACATCAAGGAGAATATCTATTAACTTGAAGGGTGATTATGGATAAAACTTGGAGACAGACCTAGCCAAGAAATTTAGTGAATTGAGAGAAAGCATTGCCAGCTAAAGGCATCCATCATCTAACTGTGTTACACAAAAACACAATAAATTGAGTAACAGTGGCATAAAAAACTAACCGTGGCATTAGTACAGCTAAAGCTGCAAACACGACCTTCATTTCCTCTATAGAAACGGAAAAATGGAAGGACATGTACGTTCAGAGAGTAACACATCGACTTGTGTTCCTCATAATTCACTTGTAAAAACTGCACATCCGGATTCATCTCTGCCAACTGACATATCTGTATGTACCAATTCCACCAAGAAGGTCAGTTCAAAACCAATAGCAATAAAGTTTGCGGAACTATTCCATAACCAAAAAAAAAAATTGAGATGATGGTCAAAAGAACTATCACTCTTTCGCGAGTTTCACACCCCTAACTATCGGTTATTAGTGGAGTTTTCAGGCAGTGAAAGTAAAAGCAAACAACTGATAGTTAGTCTAATCAGCTTCGAGATGTGTTTTTTACTACATAGATGATGATAGTTCATGTAGGAAAAGGGAACAACTGATAATTTATTTATTTTTCAAAACTGGGAACAACTGATAATTCGGGTGTGAAACTTGCGGAAAAATGATAATTCAGTGGGTTTTTGACCATTATTAGTCATCTACATACACAAACACACACACACACACAAAAAAAAAAAAAAAAAAAAAAAAAGAAAGAAACCAGCTAGAACAACATTCATAGAGAAAGAATAGGCGTCATTACCTTAGGGTGAAGGGCTTTGCAGCCTCCACAGCCAGGGGAAAAGAAATCAACAACTATTAACTTATCCCCTGCACATAAAAGAGAGTCAACAAGGTCTTGGGCACCGGTCACCTCTTTCATGTTAGGTTGAAGCCCTTTCTCCCACCATTTCTGTGCTTTCCTTATTCCAACATTCATCTGTCCACACACACATAAAACCATTAGAGACACTGCCACATGAATAAACAGAGACAAATCCATTTAAGAAAAGCAATTATCATACAGCAAAAATGACCTGCTCCATCCGTTTCAATTTGTTTGTCTTACCTTCATTTTACCTCTCTACCTCTACCTTTTCCTAACGTAGGCGTAAGGTCTGCGTACACTCTACTCTCCCTAGAGTCCCCACTTTGTAGGATTTTACCGGGTATTTTGTTGTTTGTTAAAAAAAAAATGTCTGTTCCCTTTTTTGACAACTCTTTAGTTCTAAGATTCCACGTGACATATTTAATCACAACAAGATTAAAAGGTATTTAGATACGTTCAATATATATTTAATTTAGAGACCACAATATTCAAAGGTGTTCTTTATTTTCTTAGACTCCGTGACGAGTCAAAACCAGACAGACAAATTGAATCGGAAAAGGAGGGAGTATCATACAGCAAAAATGACGTAACACAATATCAGGCAAATAACAACCTCCATATACTTGAAGTTCAACAAAGTCCGACATAAAACAGTAACCAAAAAAGACTCAGCACCCCAAAATCATGAAGAAGAAAAAAACATATGATCCATGGATAGATTCCAAAACTAACAGCAAGCTGAGGAACAAAATTTAACATCACAGGACTCATATTCAAGAAATTCAACCACAAACCCCAAAAAAAGAAAGATCTAAAAAAAAAAAAAAAAAGAAGAAACAAACCTGGGGGCTGAAAGCTTCAACTTGCGGATTTCTTTTGGGTAAGCCTTCATTTATGGCCAATCTACTACCATAAAAATCGCTTCTTGAAAGCTTCAATGAAGGAAGACATGAAATATTGACTGATTTATTGGGAAAATAAGAGATCCCATGTAGATTATGAAACCCAAAACCTTTGCTCATCAATTTAGCCATGGATTTCCTTTTTCTCAAAAAATATAAGCCCCAAAGAGAGACACCAAAAATCTGAAAAACTCAGAATTTTGCAATCGACCCTGATGAAGAAATTAGAAATCTAATAGAGGGTTATTCTTCTTCTTTTTTGTTTTTTTTTTTTTTGTTTTTTTACCTTCTGCTGTTGGTTTTCTTGTTAATGGAGATTTCAATTTCAAGATTGAAGTAAAAAGACAAAAGGGTTGGGACAAGGGCGAGACAAAGCGGGTCCCAAAGTAACAGTTGGATCAAACTTGGGAATATTATAATCTTCTAGAAAGTACTACTACTTGACTTTATCACAATCCAACGGTTCAAAATGATTCCATTGATAATCATGTGCGTTCCAGGTTTCAAATAGATCCGGACCAGATAAAATTGGAAATAATGGATAAAGTAACAGTTTCGTTGACGCACCATCCAATAATAATAAAACATGGAAGAAGAAAGAATTTGCTTCACAATATTTGTTATTATTACAAAAATAAAAAAATAATTTTTTTTCACTTTTATCTTAGCATTAAAATAGAGAGAGCAATTATGGTATTGAAGAGATCAATTTGAAGAAAGCTAAAAATAAAATAAAGATAAATTGGTTATATCCTGTATTATCAGAAATAGTTAATACGTCCCTCATTATATTTTCGATCCAATTATACTCTCCGTTATACTCTTGTTCCAGATATACTCCTGTACTATTAAAAGTAGTTTAAATATACCTCTCATTATACTTCCGGTCCAATTATACTCCTTCCATTATACTTTCGGTCCAGATATACCCCTCATCTTATACTTTGGCATTGGACCAAAGTATAACGGAAGGATATAATTGGACCGAAAGTATAACAAGAGGTATATTTGACCCTTTTCCGAAATATGGAAGAAAGAATGTATTCTCCCATTCCCGTTTTTCTTTTCGGCTATTTATTTCTCATGTTCAAAAAATTGCTTCACAATATTTGTTATTTAAGAAAAAATTAAGATTAAGAAATTAATGTTTTTCTCACTTCTATCTTAGCCTTAGTAGAGAGCAATTATTGATGAGATCTCAATGTGAAGAAAGCTAATAATAAATAAAGACAAATTAATCATATAACTCTTTTTTATTAATCATTAATCATTTTAGAGAAAACTGTAAAGAATTAATATGACAAATAAAGAGCAACAAAAAGAGAATAATATCATACAAAATTATTTTACATTTGATTTAGTATAGATTATAATATTTTGTTATGTTATTTTTCAAGTTACAGTATCGAGTTATTTGTATCATACTTTAGTAATTTGTTTACATAATTATCTTTATAAGCTTCAAATTTTTAATAGTATTACCTGTCTTTACACTTATTGAGAACGACATGTTTTCTTTTTTCTGAATGACAATTTTAGTGTAGAAGTTTGTTTTATGAGATTAAAACAACGTAAATTAATAATGATAAAAAAAAAAAAAAAACAAACAAACAAACAAACTTGAATTCTAACACTAATAGTATAGTTCTTTAGAAAAATCACGTTTATATTTCTTCTCCAGTAACGATAAAATTAGATTATTAAATGTAACCATTATTTTATTTACCAAAAAAATTTAACAATTAATTTGAAAATTTGTAAGTTATATTTAGATACATTTACAATCATTTTGGTTAGTTATTTATAAGTTATAGTTTGAGTTTCTTGAGGTCCTTTTTTTTGGGGGTGGGGGGAAGAATATTGCTCCCTATCGTTTCAAATAGTATTTTTTTTTTGGTCAAACTAATTTTGTTTTAAAAACTTAGTAGTCGTTTGGTAGGTAGTCAAAATTATTCCGGGATTATAATTTCGGGACTAATTTATCTCATCTCTTGGGATTATTTTATACCATCTAAAAGATGGTATAAAATAATCCCAAGATAAGTGGGATAAGAAGGGATATCCTATCTTTTAAGTTGCGATGTATTTTAAACCTTGTTTGGTACAAGGTATAAATTTATCCCAGGATAAACTCATACCTTCTACCAAACATGGTACAAAAAATTAGTACTGGAATATCCCAGCTTATACCATGCACCAAACGACCCCTTAGCGTTTGACAAAAAAGAAGATATTATGTCTTACTTTATTTTCCGTATCGTATTCATTAGTGACAATTAAGTGAGATATTTGAGGGAGAAAAACAATTTAATGATAGAAAAGTTTAAGTGGGTAAGAAAAAACATTTAAAACAAATACGCTCGCTGTCTCAATTTATGTGATATAGTTTTAATAAGCATAAAATTAAGAAAAAAAGTAAGGCTTATGAAACTTATTATCTAAAATAAACATAGATATTTGTGTGTCTGTAATTTATTTCATTAAGATTAAAAAAGAAAATTTTATGATAATTACTTCTAAATATAAAAATTTATCATTTATTTTAAGACATATAGTAAAAAAAACGTATATTACATAAATTTAAACAAAGACGGTACAAAATAAAAGCTGAAGAAAAACTATCCTCCATCGGACAACGCACGGAGGAGTGCACGTAAAATCATGTGATTTAAGCCACGTGGATCACAAACTGTTAGATACTTACCATCAGGAAGAAGTGGATAGCTTTTGGATAATTTGGAGGACATTCCAATTGATGCCACGTGCCACTCGATGCCCATCAATCAACTAAATTAGTGCCACCTGCAATAACATGCATCATGACAAGCCTTGCAACGCAAAGTTTTAGGCTCATTTAAGCTTTGTTTGAACAAGAATATGCAATTAAAAATATGATATGAAAAATAATGTGATTGTTATGCTATACATCTTTTTTACAGGTGACATTTTTATCCCTTATTTGAGTATTCGTATTTTATTTTATATTTTAATTTAATCTTTTGTACAGATTCATATGGTGTTTTGAGATTTATTGGTTTGATGATAGGATTTCGATGGACTCAGAGGTGACTTTCGGCGCTATTGGGACAAGTAAGGAGGAGGGAAAAACTAGGAAAATGATTTTTGGGCAGAAATTTTGTGGGCAGATTGGGTTATTTATGTCATTTTATACGGGCAGTGATAGATTTTTCCCAGTTATACCCTTAACTTTGACTTCAACGTTAACGTTAAAGTTAATAACGGCGTTAAGGGTTAACTTATAGCGTGTTTGGTCAAGCTTATTTTTCCCCCAAAAGTATTATTTAAAAAAAAAGTGAGGTGTTTAGCCAAGCTTTTGGGAGAAAATAAGTGCTTTTGGGGAGTAGCAGAAGCAATTTTTCATAAGCTAAAAAATAGCTTTTGCCCAAAAGCACTTTTTTGAAAAGTACTTTTGAGAAAAATACGCTTAGAAGTACATTTTAAAAGCTTGGCTAAATAGTAATTGCTGCTCAAAAGTACTTTTAAAATTAATTGGACAAACACAAACTGAAAGTACTTCTTAAAATAAGTTATTTTTAAAAACTTGGCCAAACAGGCTATTACACTGTTATTACTTACACCGTTATTAACTTTAACTTGCACCGTTTGTCTCTTCTCTCTCTTCTCTCTCTCCTCTCCATTTTCTCTTCTCAATGCATTGGAAAAATAAATCTGCAGCATGCTTCTCAATCTCCAATGGTGTATATTCTCAATTTTTCGTATAATACGCCTGTGTATATTCCCAATTTTTCCTCTATCGTATATACCACAAAGCATACTCAATCAAACCCTAGTTTTTTTATTTTGAAAAAAAATTGCGTCGTACTTTTCTCCTTCTTCTCTAGATTTTCTTGTTCTCTGAAAAATCTGTATATGTTGTATTTAGAGGAAACTACTTCGAGGTCATACGATTAACTAATAAGGAAAACTGACAAGATTAAATTTTCTAACTTAACTTGTAAACATATTTCATGTAAAATCAGGTTAATTCTTCAAATAGCATTGGAAAATTTTTCTAACTTATTATTATTTGTTGCCTGACTACAAAATGGACGCGGTTGATCCTTCAATTTTATCATCTGATGGTCACCTATATTGATCATAGGAATTTGAAAAAAAATCAGAGAGTTTATACTATAATAATAACTTTTTTGTGTTAAGACCAGCATAACAAGATGTTAAATATGATAACATGTACAACTACATTCAACTAATTGACTACTTAACCACACTACCTAGCTAGCTCCTTCGCTCGAGGAACTTGTTGGCCCGTAGTAGGTAGTTTATCGTGCGCTAGTGTAGTTACAATACTTTTAACCAAATCAATATTTCTTCATAATAAACAACTATTTAGATCATCTAGTCTAGCTAGTGTCCCGTGTCTGATATGTTCTGGTTTGATTTAAACCACTGAGATTGGATAATTGAACACTTGTATAATTTTGTTGATCGACAACCAAAATGTAACTTGGTTGATCCTTCAACTAAGTCATCTGATGGTCAGCTAAATAGACCATAGGAATTTGAAAAATCCGAGAATTTAGACTATAAGAACAACTTTTTTGTGTTAAGACCAACATTACAAGATGTTAAATATGATAACATTTACAACTACAACCACTTGTATTTTGTCTTTAGTGTCAATTTGAAACTTTGAATCACAAGATATTAAAATTGATAACATGTATAAGTACAACTACATTGTTTTGATTGAATTAAAACAACTAATTGACTACTTAACCACACTTACGTAGCTAGCTCCTTCACTCGACGAACTTCTTGTCGCGTAGTAGCCAATCTCTCGTGCGGTAGTGTAATTACAATCATATGTCACTTCTATTTTTTAACGAATAATTACAATTTAATACATGCCATGTGCATGTTGTATTAATCACCAAATGAGCCATTTCAAAACCATACACAAGGCCAACACAGCCGGCAATCTTAAGTAGCAAATACATGAACTATGGAAACATTGTAATCAGCACAGATTAAACATTACAAAACTAGGTGAAGATCTAACACAAGATACTTAAGCTATCTCCATAACCATTACATAATGCAG
The DNA here is from genome assembly GCF_029784015.1 of Lycium ferocissimum. NCBI lineage: Eukaryota > Viridiplantae > Streptophyta > Magnoliopsida > Solanales > Solanaceae > Lycium > Lycium ferocissimum. The sequence continues at coordinate 68,399,030 of NC_081350.1, read as the reverse complement.
CCGGATTGCTCGTCATGTGATAGGTGGTTCCAAATAATCATGAAAAATTTCAATGGAAAACCTCTCCTTAAAAGCATGTACACTGTTTTGGTGCAAACCCTCCATGCTTTGGCCAGCCATTATGAATTCAATGAATTTCAACGAATAAACACCACATGCTTTACCGAATTTGTCCTGTGGAACACCCTCAACATGCTTAACCTTCCAAGGTTTGGTAAGTTTGCTTGGGGACAAATGGTTGAACTTGCTGGAGTCTTTTAGCAGCTTTGGAAACAGCCTCTGAATCGGCATTATTAGACCGTCAATCTTTTCTTCTAGGTTTACCCTTTTGTTGCAGTCGTAAACCTCAATCGTAGCATCATCAATGAGGAAAACAAGGGTGCAGTAGTGTTTCAATTCCACATTCCATAAACAGGACACTCTCTCAGTCCCTACCCAAGACATACCATGTGGGTGCGGGAAATTACCTGTCACATAGTACAGTATATGCGAATTGAATTTATATTCCACTGTCACCTCTTCAATGCCATTTTTTTTTCTTTACTTGTATTCACAATGTGTGCATATATTGCCAACAAGGTTTGACAAAAATATGCATCAACAATGACGTCTGATGGATCATAGTATTGAGGGTAATCTATACTATGGCTCTGCATCATTGCCATTATTTCATTAACATGCTGCACAAAAAAGAATCTACTCATATCAACAAATATATGCAACAAAAAATATGTTTAGACACCAAATAAATGGGAAGTTAACTGTCACGACCCAACCGGAGGGGCCGCCGAGCAGGCACCGGTGCTAACCCACCGGGCCTCTTAACGTACTTTCACATTTACATCTAGGTGAGCCGTATAGCTAAATCATACTTTTATTCCTCGTTCATACTATTTCCATTGGGCAACAATACATATATATCATCATCGATAACAATGCCCGTATAGGTGTACATAAGCGAAGCGAGGCTAACAAAATGATATCCAAAATATGGCCGACAAGGCCAAATACATCTAACCATATATACATGTCTCTACGAGCCTCAAAGGAGAGTACATCATATCATATAGGCGGGACGGGGACCCCGCCATGCCCATAAATATGTACACAAAAGAATAAATACCAAAAGCGTAGCTACGAATGAAATGAAGCTCCACATGTAGTCCACGAGTAATAAAGCTATGGATCGAAGCATGTCTCCCGGCACTTTGCGGGCATGACGCGCGTCCGCAAACAAAGGACGTCGATGCGAAGAATGTGCGAGTATGTAAGCATGATCAACATCATTATAGAAGCATAATAAGCAACATAGGAAATAACATAAGATGGGAGATAATAGAACCATCGTCATAAACACTTACTTACTTTTCATAGGGACTTTCCATTACTAATGCGTGATTGTGTACATACATCCATATCCGTATCCGTATTTGTATCCGTACTCATTTACATTTCGTATCCATTTTCGTATTCATATACATATTCATATTTATATACATATCATTTACATAAAGATACCCGACCATGAAGGTTCGGTGTTTCACATACCTGGCCCTACCAAGGCTCAGGGTTGTCCGTACCAAACTGCAGTGGTGTGCGCGCGATACATAAATATATATATTCAACCCGGCCATATCATCTCGGGGTTCCATAATAGTCATACATAGACACATATACACAAAATCTCATAAGCATCTTTAGCATCATTACTATCGTCGTTCATTACGTCTATCCGTAGAGGATTTCTCATCATATAAGAAATTTTAGTACAATCGTAACATATCGAGGATCATGAGCTTAGTAGCTTTTAGAGATAGAATCATCTGGAGAACATCATAGGCTCATATAAGAATAGATAGTTGGCCAAGGAACCATGCCTTATGAAAGAAGGGTTAGCTTTCCATACCTTTCCGTTCAACTATTCTATCACTTGCACGTTCTCCTTCAGTGCTCACGTTTCTACCTTCATTAGAGTTATACTAACATTAGAAAATCGATAGCTAGCATACATGACTAAAGCTAGAGAAAATTGGACAGCATCTCCTTTATTTATACGACTTCCTCCATATCATATATTAACTCCCAAACATCAATAGTAACATTCACAACATCATAACAATAGTATTTATTTACCTACATTATCCATATCCCTCAATTCACTTCAAGTCATCCATATCCATGGTCATAGCACACACATTTATTCATATACAATGTCTATCTCGTGTACTTAACATCATTTATAACATAACCATAATCACAACCCATCAAGAATCATGACTCAATCCAAGCTTTTTACTCAAAAATGACACTATTCCCACATTCATGACCGATTTTCTATATTCTTCTACAATCCAAGTGTTTCGACTTCTCAATACCTTAGACAGCATGAAAATACCATAAAACTTACCTTAGATGGTGTAGGAATGAACCTTGAGTGGAAAAACTTCACTTGAATCAAAACCCTAGTTCACCTCCAATGAAATCTTTTGTAGTCCTCTAACCCTTGGAAGCTTTCTAACACATAAACACTTGATTCTAGCCTTTTGATCTTTGTGTTCTCTTGGACTTGAGTGGAATGTGCTTAAAGAAGGGTTTTGAGCTCTCAATACTTGTAGAATATGAAAAATGAAGTAAAAGAACCCAAGGCATCTATTTATACAAAAATTAAAAATCAGCCTGTCGGGTACTATACGGACACTTATACGGTCCGTACAATATTGTACGGCCCGTATAAGTGGCCGTGGTTCACCTCCCTGAAAATCATCTCCCTGCTGGGAGTTATACGGACCCCTTATACGGACCGTATAAAGTTATACGGACCGTATAAGTGGTCGTGTAACTCCATTTCTCTGAAATGGTTTTCCGTCGCTTCGTTCGACCTCCAATCCTTATAGAACCTTATTAACACTTGTTTAGCTCCTCATTAACAATCTAAGAGACTTTATAACTCTCCTCCAAAACATCATTAAGTCATCATTAATTCGGTACACGTAAATCCTTTTCGATACATGACGTATACTTTGCCTTTTCTCGGCAACTTTCTTCTCTTACCTCGAATGTCTTTGAAATCTTAATTAGGGTCATCAAATGTCATTCCTTACTTATTGAAACATCGAATACTTCATTTCCTTCATTAGTCTATTCACTGTGCGTCAACGAAATTTTTTTTCGAGGTGTAACATTCTTCCCCCCTTAAGAACATTCGTCCTCGAATGTTAAGTCCTCGGGGGTTCTATAAAAAAATCGCAAGAGTTTACCCTGTAATATGACACTACCATCCTGTCACAATATCCCATAATAACAATACCTCACAGGTCCACAACATAATAGTAATAGAGTTTGGCCACACACGACCCGAATGCATAAAAAGGAAAACATACATACCTTATGATCTTGATGTCTCATCTTGGATCTCTTAAAGAGTGGAATAAGTGCGGGTACTTGGATTTCATAATTTCTTCAAGCTTCCCGTGTCATCTCTTGTCGGTTATTGTTTCTCCACAAAACCTTAAACGAGGCCACTTCTTTGTTTCTAAGCCTCCGTACCCTTTTATCTAATATGGAAATGGGTACCTCTTCATAAGTCAACTTTTCTCGTCACTTGAACATCTTTTCTTGGCACGATCCTAGTAGGATCTCCAACACATTTACGAAGTCGAAACATGGAAAAGCTGGGTGAGCGACTCCAAATCGGAGGTAGCTCTAATTCGTAAGCCACTTTTCCTACCTTGCGCACAATCTCATAAGGCCCAATGTGCCGGGACTTAACTTCCCCTTTGCCAAATCTCATAACGCCTTCATCGGCGAAACTTTTAAGAATACCCAATCTTTAACACGGAACTCTAAGTCCCTTCGATGATTATCCGCATAGGACTTCGATGACTTTGAAGCCGCCAATAGCCGATCTTGTATGAGCTTAACTTCCTCTGCTTGTTGGACCAAGTACGGCCCTATCAATCTAGTCTCTCCTGGCGAAAACCACGATTGGGGATCTACACTTCCGCCCATATAAAGCCTCATACGGTGCCATTTGGATGCTAGTATGATAACTATTATTATAAGCAAATTCAATAAGGGGTAAGTGATCATCCCAATTTCCTCCAAAATCCAACATACATGCCCGCAACATATCTTTAAGAGTCTGAATGGTACGTTCGGCTTGTCCGTCGATGCGGATGAAATGCCGTCTATGGCTCACGTAGGTTCCCAACCCTCTTGGAAGGACTTCCAAAAATTAGGCCCATCAAATCGGGTTCCTCTATACGAGATAATAGATCGGAACACCATGGAGTCGCACTATCTCTTTAACATAAAGCTTTGCGTAATCTTCGCCACGTATGTAGTTTTTTGTAGGTAAGAAATGAGGCGACTTTGTGAGTACATCCACGATCACCCTTATAAGTCACATATACCCCGTACTTTGTACGTTGGAATATTCTAAGTCGGTCATGATCAGTTAAGGACAAGGTTGTAATTTCTTTCGATTTTGTTAAAAGTGCATAAGTTGCATATTCATCTTTTTATTGGTATGGAGAGTTAAGGGTAAATTTGGAATAAGAAAAAATTTGGGGTTAAAAGTGAATTATGGAAAGTTGGACATTTCATGAGAATTTGGGGCTAGAGGTGAAATTTTGGAAACTTTATATTTCATGAAAATGACCATATGTGGCCATGTGTGGGTGTGGGCCATAGGTCCACATGTGTAAACTTTATATGGACACAAAAGATGAAAACTTAGAGTCATCTTCATCATTTTTTCATCTCTAGAACTTCAGAAAAATGGAGAAAAAAAAAGAAGGAGAAAACGGCCAAGAGAAAAAAAAATGAAGACCAAAAATCTTGAGCAAAAAAAATATTTTCTTCTAGCTTTTCCACTCATTGGGGGAGGTCCTTATCAACATGGAGTAGTTGTTGGAGCAAGTAAAGCCTTTATTCTTGCAAGCACAACCCTAGCCAAGTTGTGAAGATAAGAGGAAAAGGTAAGGTTTAATCTTGTTTGTATATGTTATGGAGGATTTGTGCGTAGTGTGTGAAAAGGAATGAAATTCATGAATGAATAGATGTTGATGTCTAGCCGTGCATGTGTGATGTGTGAAGGAATGGTGAATTAATTGTGTTTAGCATGTTTGGGTGTTGTTGTAATGTGTAAAATGAATGAAATTCATGAAATTTATGTATGTGATGTGTGGCCGAAAATGGGGGTACATTTTTGGTAAGTTATGGCGAATTGATTTTACTTAGTATTTTGGTTGTTGTTGTCATGGATTATGTGATGAGAATGAAGGTATTGAATGATTCGAGTTGAAGTTGTAATTGTTGTGTTGTGGCCGTGTATGTGTGGTGTAAGGTAGAAGTGAAGAACTAATTTTATTTAGTATGTTTGAGATGTTGTGTTGCGGATTCTATGTTGTAAAATGAAGGCTTAATGGTTCAAAGTGAAGTTGAAATCATGTGGTACGTTTTGGAACCTAATGTGATCTTAATATGGTTTCTTGTATTTTTGAGATTAATGTTGTTAAACTATGGATTGTTAGTATGGGTTATGAATTTGGAAGAAAAGAAATGCGTTGTTGATATTTCTTGGACTTGGAAGGTTTCGGGTTGCCTTATGTTTTGGTTGGGTTGTTTTGAATAATTTTGTGGATTGTTGGAAATGTTATTGAATAATGTTTGAATGGTTTTGGATTGGTATTTGAACGCGTGGGCAATGATGTTGGGTTGATTATATGTTGATTTGAACGTAATTGGAACGTCGTCGCATTGTGCGAAAAAAAAAGGTTGTTGATGTTAAAGTGCGTTTTGAATTAATGGTTGATGTTGTTAGAATGTTTGTTGGTATTGTTGTTGATGAATTTGGCCGAGTTGAAATCTCGGGGTTGTTGCATTTATAGGGGAAATGTTTACCCAAATTCACTGTAGATAAAAGTGATGGCATGAAATTGAATTCACGAGTGCTTATGGCTAATGTTTGGTATGTGATGACGTTATTGTAGATCTTGAGAAGGACTTGAGTTTGGATTAGCTTAGGAAGCAATCAAGGTATGTAAAGCTTGCCTTTCCTTCTTTTTTTGGCATGTCTTAGATGTGGTTAAGCTATGATACGTTATGAGCTTCGGGGGAAATTCTATTCGTAAAATCCGAGCATGCTTACGATGCTTATTTGTTTCTTAATGTTGGCATCCTTATATGGCCAAGCTATGGCTCATATGTCTTTGTATGATTAGTTTCAAATGTTGTACAAAAAGTTTTGTTTTCAAAAGAGTTTTGTAACTACGAACGTCCGTAACTTTCACAGACGAACCGGATGGCTTTGATATGCTCGTAAATGATTCTATGACGTGTAATGACTATGATTTTCATGGGGTCCCGACTTGAGTCGACACCCCTCCGTGGGCCGCGACTTTCCTTATGTACTTCGACGATTTTGAAAGGATATGATATGACTCTTATTTCGATTTCAAGTACGATCGAGTTTACTTATCTTTTGAGTTTGTAATAATGATTTGACAACATATGATGACTATGATTTTCGTAGGCGGGCCGGATTGAGTTGACGCTCGTCGAGTGGGTCCCGCGATCTTCTTGTATAATTCGATGGCTTTTGAAAGAATTCAATATGACTACTTCCGGGAAGGTATGACTATATATTTGTACATTGTACGAAATAATGATTCGTATACTTATGATTTTGATACGTGACTATGGTTTGAAGTTCGATTTGATATGTTCACAAGTGATGTTCGGAAGAAAATGCGATTTGACTATTGTCTTGGTTTTGAAATAATAGTTTACTTGAGTTGATTACATTGAGTGTGTAATAAAGATTTGTATGCATATGGCTACTTACGATTACATAAATGCTCGTACGATGTTTACATCCTTGTGGATCCGGGGTTGTTATCGTCGCACTATTCGTATGATGTGTTTTCGAAGTATGATGTGATACAGTATGATGTGTCCGATTACGCCGTAGCCCCTGTGGCGAGATGCGGAGTGTATATGTTATGATGTGTGACGGAGATGTTCGGAGATATAAAACCACGAGAAGTATGATGTGTTGTGGCGTCCGGATGGAGTGGCGACCACGTTACTGTCCATAGGGTCCCATTACGGACCCCGTATGTGGTATGTGATATGATAAAATGATGACATGATGATATGTGATATGAAATGTGATAATATGTGATATGATTATTACGTTATTATGTTATATATGGATCGGCGTACGATTATAAGCATTATTATGTTATATATGGATCGGGATTACTATACTATTTATGGATCCTGAACCGTACGTTCCGATTACTTTTATGGATCGGTAAGTACGTTCCTGGCATTCGGTTAATGACATAAATGTTTGATTTTCCGTATATACGAGAAATGTTTTAACGAAGCATTTTGACATTCGATTATCCTATTTGTCTTTGAACCCTTATGTATGATTTGTATGTCGAGAGTAAGTACTTTGGTATTCGGGTTATTATGCTACTTTACGTACACGACTTCGGTTATGATTTCGTTTTCGTATTTTCGGCTTTCGCATACTCGGTACATATTCGTCGACCCGCCTTCGGGGGCGCAATTCATGCCACGCAGTACCTGCTGCATGAGTAGGTGATGTTAGCGAAGATGTTCCGAATTTGGATTGACGAGCTCGATTTCCTCACAGTCTTCTAGAGTCTCGAGTGCTTTTGTATGGTATACGAGATGTTGGTAGAGACTTTGCGAACATGTGTGTCGCGTGTATGATATGTCGGTGTTGTAAGCGGCTATGTAAGCGATGTATTATTATGCATTATGCTATGAACTTCATATGTTTCTGATTTTCACGATGCTAGTTTTATTTGATTTGACAAAGATGAAGAGCATGTTTGTTTTCGAAAAAAAAAAAATTTCATTGTGTACTTGTGATGTGATTTGAGGCCCGGCGTATTCACGCAGTATTGTGAGAGTCGGTGGGTTCGCTCGGCCCTAGGCTAAGGGTCGGGTGCCCGTCACTTCCTGTCGAATTAAGGTGTGTGACGAGTACATCTTCCACGTTGAGAAAGGGTAGGCATATTGAAGTCCATGTTAATTACTTCCCAAATTCCAAGTTGGAATTTCTGACAAGCAATCACTTGCATTTTTGGTGCTCGATTTTCAACTTGTTGACGTTGGGACATTGGTACAATTCCAGTTATATCTTTCTTCATCCCGTTCACAATATATCTAGACTTAAGATCATGATACATTTTCGTTGCTCCGGGGTGGACGGAATACTTGAGGCAATGGGCTTCTCTCGATTTTGGTGGCGTAATCACCCCGGCATGTCGGGGAACACATAATCTGTCTCGGCATCGGAGAACTCCGCCCACCAATCTCAAGTAACTTCTCCTTCTGTGAGTGTATCTGTGTCTTCGAAGTAAGGGATCTTCGTGTATTGCTTGACTCTTTCGCTTCCGGCTGCAGCCTGACTGAGGCTGCCCGAATTACGAATGGTAGTTCCTGCTACAGTCACTTGCTCGAACTCCTAGGCTGGTAGCTGTGAGCTCTGAGCCGTTTCTCTTTTCTCTCGGTCGTACATCACGCAAAACCGTGAATCAACGACTAAGGCATCGGCCACGACGTTGCCCCTTCTTTCGGGATGATATAGGATATCAACATCATAATCTTTTAGCAATTCCAACCATCTTCGTTGTTATATCCCGTGTTTTTGCACATTCGGGAAATTTGGACACAATTGTGATTTGTAAGAATAAAGGTACATGCTTTGACTTTATGTGGTGTGTATGTTGTTACTTATGGAAAATGGCGACACGAGAACATTGGAGATGGCACGAGGAGCAAGTGGAATTTCGGAGAGTAGTTTAGGAATTACAAAATGAGATTTCCTAATGGATTGGGCTCAAAAAAAAAAAAAAAGAAAAATGGAGGCCCCGAAGTCTTGGAGGGTGGCGGCCATGGTGTTGGCCCCGAACCACATGAAGATTAGTCATGTGATTAATCACGCGACCAATTAGTATAAGATAATGATTTTGTATGTTCATCCATAGAAACTTCAAGAGAAAGTGAGAGAAAAAAAAAAAAAAAGAAGAAGAAGAAGAAGAGCCATTCGAAATTTAGAAACAAAAAAGGAGAAAAAAAGAAAAAAAAAATTGAAGCTTAATCCTTGGTCAAAAATTCATCTCTTGTTGGTTTCCTACTAAGTTGAACGCTTCAACGTGATATAATTAGTTAAGCGAAAGAACTACGTTGTGGCAGTGGAACTTTGAAGAAAGAGGTAAGAATTTTATCCCTTTATGTTATGGAAGATACATA
>NC_081350.1:68296828-68389633 GCF_029784015.1 Lycium ferocissimum | reverse complement strand
GAATTAATTAAGAAACGTCAAAAAATTTTTTTGGGAAAAAACTTAAGGGGGGAAAATTGAATGGCAAAGGGGTTTTTTTCCTTTTCTTTCTTTCTTCCTCTCTCAATTTCTCTAGAATTCTCATGAAATTTATGACTAATAAGTCATATATATACACTAATATTGCACATGACCATGCACATGGCAGCCTGCCATTTCCTGGCCATGCGCCCTCCCTTTTTTTTTTTTTTTTTTTCCCTCCAAAATTTTCTTCAAATTTCAGAATTCTCCAAAATGCCAAAGGATGAAGTCTTGACTTGTCATCCTTGTCCACAACATGTGTTTGGCCATCAAAACATAAAATGAACACATGTTTAATCGTATGTCTTACAACAAGTGGCCATAACACAAGTGGGACCCACAACCACCTTAGCTTTTCCAAAATTCATGAACCAATAGAAACTTCCAAATTCCGCATTTGCCCCCTCACATTCCATGCCCATAATATTTACAAGCGACTATAGATTAAAACAAAATCGGAGAATAGCCTTACCTCTAACTTCCCGCAACTTTCTCACAATATTTTCACGTACGAAATGCGGGATATAACAACACAGATTAAGACAGACGAGATCGGAGAAAAAGAAGGAAACTTTCATAGGTCCCTGAAGCGTTAGTAAAAGTAGTCTGACTCCTCGACCGCGATTCTCAGACGCTAAATTCTCGCGTCTCGTTTTCGATAAAGCTCTACCTACTATACTTCGTACTCGAATCTAATCACGCTCGTCTAATATGCCTCTGTACGTTCGACTCCGATCACAATTTCGTCCGATATACCTCGATACGTTTGACTCTGATTTCAAATCTGTCCGATAAATCTCTATACGTCTGACTCCGATTATAGATCTGTCTGACATACTTCTAAAGCCTCGATTCTCGATTATGATCTGTCCGACATAGTTCAAGACATCCGATTTTGATTATAGGTCGTCCGATGTGTTTCTGGTATTTGGCTCGATCATGAATCGTTTGGTATGAGGTATGATTACGTTCCCCGTCGCTACACTTCGTACTTCGATCCCGACTAGGTAATTCGAACAACCCTAATATGGTAATATTGGACAAGGATAAGAGAGAGTTGGAAAATGAACACCCTTACAAGTACTTTGATCAAAAAACAAGTACTTTAGCCGGTAAAGGACCTCCCCGACTTATCATGTTTCTGACGTGGTTTAACATTCGAGGACGAATGTTTTAAAGTGGGAGGATTATATCCCGTGTTTTTGCAATATTCGGAAATTTGGACACAATTGTGATTTATAAGAATAAGGCCATGCTTTGACTTTACGTGTGTGTATGTTGTTACTTATGGAAAATAGCGACACGAGAACATCGAGATGGCCCGAGGGCAAAATCGGGAATCGGAAATTAGTTTCGTGAATTACAAAACGAGATTTCTAATGGATTGGCTAAAAAAAAAAAAAAAAAAATGAGGCCCAAAGTCTTGACTGGTGCCATGGTGTTGGCCCAAGCCCATGAAGATTAGTCATGTGATTAATCAAATGACCAATTAGTATAAGATAATGATTTTGTATGTTCATCCATAGAAACTTCAAGAGAAAGTGAGAGAAAAAAAAAAGAAGAGAAGAGGAGAAAGAAGGCCATTCGGCCGAAACAAAAAGGGGAAAAAGAAAAAAAATTTGAGCTTAATACTTGGTCCAAAAATTCATCTCTTGTTGGATTCCTACTAAGTTCAAGAGTCTCTTCAACGTGATATAATTAGTTAAGCGAAAGAACTACGTTGTGGCAAGTGAAACTTTGAAGAAAGAGGTAAGAATTTCATCCCTTTATGTTATGGAAGATACATATATATGTTGTGTAGCATGGGAGTGAAGAAAAGCATGAAATTTGTGTGTTGTGTGTGCATGTAAGGTGGCCGTATAGGTGTGTGTAAGTGAGTAGTCGTATGTTGGGTATGGTGTAGGAACGGTGAACTACTTGTATTTAGCTTGTTGGTGATTATTGTAATGTGTGGAAAGGAATGAAAATCATGGAATAGTGCGAGGCGCGTAGTATGAAACCGTGTGGGTAAGGTGGATAAAGTATGGACGTGAGCCATGGTGTGGAGAAGAGAAGTGAATTAAATCTTGTTTAGTATGTTAGTTGTGTTGTAGAAGTCTTGTGATGAAAATGGAAGGTTAATGGTTCTAGTTGGCATAAGAAAAAAAATTGTTGTTAAGTTGTTGTCTCGAAGTACGTGATTATATTATAGTTTATGTATTTATGAAAATAAATTTGTAAGATGCAAGTGGTTGTCGTTTGTAAATGAAATCGGAGGATAAAAATATGTTGTGGATGTTTTTGTTAAGGTTGGAAGTTTGGGAGGCATTATGGCTTGGATGGAAAGTTTGTATATTTTGTATGTTTTGTGAATATTTTGTAGAAATGATATGAAATGTCTCCGAATTATATTTGAATGGCCTTGAATTAGTAGAATGAATATGTAAATGTTGATATTAGTTTGAAAAGTGCGCTAAGTTGAAGTCGGGTTGTTGCATTATGTAGAAAGAGGGACTATTCATGTTATAATGTGTTTGGTATTGAATGTTGATGTTATTGGTGTTGTTGATGATGTTGTTGGGTTGTTTGTTGTTATTCCGAGTCGAGTCATATTCCCTGGGCAGTCAATTTATGTGGGAGGTGCCTAAATTTCGTAGACAAGAAAGGGCCAAGAATGAATTTCAGAGGCATATAACTTATGTTCGGTAACTTTGACCAATTGTAGATTCTGCTAAAACGGGAATTGAGAATAAGCAAGCATAAGGCGCAACCAAGGTATGTAAAGTTTACCTATTCTTTTATGGTATGTCCTAGACCTACTAAGTCAAAATCCGAACTGGGATAACTGCCTCCTAGAGATCCGAGTTTGATTTTAGTTACTATTCATCAAATACCATTGAATCAAAAATGCTTATCTTTGTATATAAGAATGCGTAAACCTTTCGTACCTTTCGTAAATGAATCCAAATTGCTCCGAAACTATCACGGATAACCTTACGGAACCTAACGTTGGAAATTTATGTCCGCCGCCTCGACTCGACCCGAGGTGGGTCATAAGTTCCGAGGCTTCCCTTATTTGATTTTGTTTAGCTCATTTTCGTATTTATATAAAAACGAAGTGTTTGCCCATGACGTTAAGGTCCGTTTGAAATGTCCGATAATGATATTTGAAAGTTCGTTGCTATGAATGATGCTAAAATTTTCTGAAAACGATCTACGATGTGTTTTGAGAAAAATTGATAGTTTAAAAGTCCGCGGCTTTTGTATGTTAATTCCGAATAACTCGATACTTGTTTTGAGCCCTCTGAAGTTATTATATATGTATATGAGATCATGTATCCAGTCTTAGAACTTACTTTTGATATGCATATGGTTTCGTGACTACTCCGCTCGTGCCAATTAATATGGTTTCGCTCTATGTCTGCTCCGGCCGATTTTGTGATCGTGCGCATTATGACATATTCGGCAAGATGATGTGTTACGGTTTCCGAGACCTCGCCATAGGGTCACACGTTTATGGTGTTATGATGCGATATGGCATCTCGATCTGCTCACGTATTGAGCATGTGCGTGACATCGTGACGTGTTCGGAGTTTGCACGGATTTGAAAACTGAGTATGATGTGTCAGGCACTGGCTGGCCGTGGGGTGACCAAGTTCCCCGAGCCCTATGCACGATTTTTATTTGCATTCGCACATTTGCATTCCGCACGTTGCCTTCCGTTACTTCGTATTTGTTCCCGTGATCTTCCCGACCAGCTATATTTGGATTATCGTACTCTCCCGCTTTACATACTCACAAGATTTTCTCGACCTTTTCTTTCTGGGGCCGCGTTTCATGCCCGCAGGTATGTACGCCTGCCGGGGTGATCCCCTGGCTTAGGCTACACATTCTGGCTATTTGGAGTGCTCCCCATGACCGAGCTCACACTTGGTATATATATTTGTTTTGCTACGTATATTCTGTACATTTGTGACTGTTTGGGTACGGCGGGGCCCTGTCCCGTCATATATTCGTATATTCTGTTTGTCTGTAGAGGCCTGTAGTCACATTGTGGGTCATGGGTCCGGTCTGCTCGAATGTGATTCTATTTTGTGTCCTTAAGCGGCCCGTATGTTACACATGGCTGATATGGCCCATATGTTTATATGTATGTGTGTGTCTGGGCGATGTGCATTCCGCCAGTTTTGATTTTGATCTGATGATTCTGCACGGGCGACCGCTTAGGACAGTATTCGTTTCTGTATTTGTATGACATCTGCTATATGCTATCGGTACGAATAATGTCCGTTAAATCTGAATATGTCCTAATAATGACAATCTGGTTCGTAAGTCCGTTTGGGTGCCTAAGTAGGGCACCAGTCACGGCCCACGGGGCTGGGTCGTGACATTCGTTGCCGCAAATTCAACTCTTTTTGCTTGAAGATATACTAAAGGCTCTTATGATCTGTATAAATATTCACATGAACGCCATACAAGTAATATCTCCATATTTTCAATGCATGAATCACTGCAGCCAATTCAAGGTCATGGGTTGGATAATTTTTCTCATGTTTTCGTAATTGCCTTGAAGCATACGCAATCACCTTATCATGTTGCATCAACACACAGCCTAGCCCAATGCCTGAAGCATCACAATAAATAACATAACCTTCCAATCCCTCTGGAAGTGTCAGGACTGGGGCAAAATCTTTTAGCTCTTGGAAACTACGTTCACAAGCATCTGTCCATTGAAACTTTGCTGATTTCTGGGTCAGCTTTGTGAGTGGTGCAGAAATAGAAGAAAACCTTCAACAAATCTCCGTAATATCCTCGCTAAGCCGAGAAAGCTACGAACCTCCGTAGGAGTTGTGGGCCTTGGCCAAGTCTTCACGGCCTCAATCTTTTGGCTATCTACCCGAATACCATCGGCTGAAATAATGTGTCCCAAAAATGTCACTGAGTTCAACCAAAACTCACACTTAGAAAATTTTGCAAATAACTCTCGAGTTTGAAGAACTCTAAGGACAGTACGCAAATGATCCACATGTTCTACCTCGAATCTAGAATACACCAAGATATCGTCGATGAATACAATCACAAATAAATCTAGAAAGGGTTTGAACACATCGTTCATCAAATTCATAAACACTGCTGGTGCATTAGTTAGCCCAAATGACATTACGCGGAACTCAAAATGGCCATATCTTGTTCTGAAGGCTGTCTTAGGGATATCTTTCTCCCTAACTCTCACTTGATGATACCCGGACCTCAAATCTATCTTTGAAAACCATTTGGCACCTTGTAATTGATCAAATAAGTCATCAATCCTCGGAAGAGGATATTTGTTCTTAATCGTCACCTTATTCAGTTGCCGATAGTCAATGCACATTCTCAAGGAGCCATCTTTCTTTCGGACAAACAATACGGGTGTTTCTCATTTTGGGATGAACTCAGCCTAATAAAGCCTTTCTCAAGCAAGTCTTCCAATTGCTCCTTCAACTCTGCGGGAGCCATTCTATAAGGTGGAATAGATATAGGCTTGGTGTCTGGCAACACATCAATAGCAAAATCAATCTCCCACTCGGGAGGGAGGCCTGGAAGCTCTTCCGGGAACACATCCGAAAATTCATTCACCACGGGAACTGACTGAAGGGTTGGCGGTTCAGCTTTTACATCTTGAACCCGCACTAGATGATAAATGCAACCTTTTGTGATCATTTTCCTTGCCTTAAGATAGGAAATAAACCTACCTCTTGGCGACGCAGTATTTCCTTTCCATACTAAAACTGATTTTCCCGAAAATTGGAAACGAACCATTTTCATTCTACAATCAACATCGGCATAGCAAGAAGCCAACCAATCCATGCCCATAATAACATCAAAATCCACCATTTTTAACTCATGTAAGTCAACCATAGTATGATGGTCACAAATCATAACTATACAACTTCTATATACTCGGCTAGCTATTACCGATTCACAGACGGGTGTAGACACCTCAAAAGGTTTGATCGACTCCGATTTGACTCTAAATCGACCCGCAATATACGGAGTAACATATGACAATGTGAAGCCCGGATCTATCAAAGCATATACATCACGAGAAAATACCGATAATATACCGTGACAACATCAGAGAAGACTCAAGATTCGCGTCCAACCAAAGCATAACATGGTGCCGAGGACCGTTAGAATCGGGGACTCTCCTCTCGCTCTACCATGGCCAACCGGCACATATGAACCCGGACTCACAGGCGCATAGGCGATGATGAAGATCCAGCTACCGACCCTGAAGGTTGGGTCCTACCTCTACCACCAACTGAGGGGCAATCACGCATAATATGGCCTGGCCGACCACATGAATAGCAAACCTCTGAACCCAATCGGCACTGGCCCCAATGTAACTTTCCACACTGGGAATATCGTGGCATGGCTGGCCTCGCCTGACTCAAATCACCTCTGAATTGCGAACCGAAAAAACTCTGCCTCGGCCCGAAATGAGTGGACCTATCAAATCTCTGGCCTGAAAATCGTGGAGGCGCACTAGTCATAGAATGGCCTAAATGCCTCGAAAACTGCTGTCTGTGCTCGCCTCTATACTCACTCATCGGACCCG
This sequence comes from Lycium ferocissimum, assembly GCF_029784015.1. Taxonomy (NCBI): domain Eukaryota; kingdom Viridiplantae; phylum Streptophyta; class Magnoliopsida; order Solanales; family Solanaceae; genus Lycium; species Lycium ferocissimum. The sequence goes on along the minus strand of NC_081350.1, from coordinate 68,382,996 downwards.
AAGATCTAGCCCTCTTGTTATACCCTCTATCATGCTCACGCTCACTTCTCTGTTATTATAGGCTTTCTTCTAAATTTTGAGCATGGGCCTGAATGCGTGAAATATCTATGTTGTCCCGGCGGACGTACCGGGTACTATCCATCAAATATGGCCCTAGGCCTTTCACAAATCGGTGCACTCCGTCGCCCATATCCGCTACCACGGCCGAAGCATACCTAGCCAAAGAATGAAGTCGGGAGACTATACTCTAAAGCACCTACGTTTCCTTGCCTCAAATTCAAGAACTTATCGCCTCTCGTCGAACTTCTGGAGGCAAATAATGTCAGAGGAAGGAATCTACAAATTCTTGCCATACCGGGGGAGGCACATTAGATCCCCGTGAAGCCATCCAAACCGCGTACCAATGAACCGCAACATCTCTCAATCTATAGGATGCTAACTCCACCGATTCGGTGTCCGAAGCATGTATCAACCGAAGTGTCCTCAACATTCCATCAATAAAATTCTGAGGTTCCTCATACGGCTTTGATCCAAAGAATTTCGGAGGGTTCAAGCTAATAAAATCACCGGCCCTTACACTAACAGCCCCATCACCTTGCCCTGTACTTTGCCGCTGAGTCTGGGCAGCAACCAATTAAGTAAGCAAATGAATGACCTCTTTTACATCTTGGCCGGCAAGCATCCGCGAGGAATCGGGAGGTGCCGGAGCCGGGCCGAGGCTCCCTCACGCTCCTCAAACATAGGCACCGAACGAGAGGTTTGAGATCGAGCCACATTCTCCGGGACTCACTTTCCTCTACAACCGGTTGGCGCGTGCTCTTTCTGCCCCGCTTTTCGTCATCGTCTTGCCCTTTTGGGCTGCCGTAGCCTTTCTCTTTATAGGCATCTCTGAAATACATAACACACGATTAAGGAAAAAGAAGTTCTTATGTCATAGCTCTATCGCACGATCTTATAAAGGAAGAAGGTCATTCATTCCTAAAATGCCCGCAGCCTCTTGTTTATAAGTGTGGCGCGTAACACACCCATAACCAAGACTCTACTGGACACGGCTCGTAGACACACCTTAGGACAGAACTGCTCTGATACCACTTTTGTCACGACCCAACCGGAGGGCCGAGACGGGCACCCGGTGCTAACCCACCCGGGCACCTCTTAACGTACTTTCACATTTACATCTAGGTGAGCCATATAGCTAAATCATACTTTTATTCCTCATTCATACTATTTTCATTGGACAACAATACATATATATCAATAACAATGCCCATATAGGTGTACATAAGCCGACGAGGCTAACAAAATGATATCCAAAATATAGGCCGACAAGGCCAAATACATCAAACCATATACACATGTCTACGAGCCTCTAAGGAGAGTACGTCATATCATATAGGCGGGACAGGACCCCGCCATACCCATAAATATGTACACAAAAGAATAAATACCAAAATCAGTATTCCGAATGAAATGGAGCTCCGCTATGTAGTCCCCGAGTAATAAAGCTACGGATCAAGCTCGTGCCTCCCCGGCCACCTGCGGGCATGACGCAACGTCCACAAACAAAAGGACGTCAGTACAAAGAATGTACTGAGTATGTAAAGCATGATCAACATCATTGTAGAAGCATAATAAGCAACATAGGAAATAGCATAAGATGGGAGATAATAGAACCATCGTCATAAACACTTACTTTTCATAGGGACTTTCCATTACTAATGCGTGATTGTGTACATACATCCATATCCGTATTCGTATTCGTATCCGTACTCATTTACATTTCGTATCCATTTTCGTATTCATATACATATTCATATTCATATACATATCATTTACATAGCATACGCGACCATGAAGGTTCGGTGTTTCAGATACCTGGCCCTACTAAGGCTCAGGGTTGTCCGTACCAAACTCGCAAGGTGTGCGTATATATACATAAATATATATATATATATATATATATATATATATATATATATATATATATATATATATATATATATATATATATATATATATATATATTCTACCCGGCCATATGAGCTCGGGGTTCCATAATAGTCATACATAGAATACACAAGAGCTCATAAGCATCTTTAGCATCATTACTAATGTCGTTCATTACGTCTATCCCTAGAGGATTTCTTATCATATAAGGAATTTTAGTACAATCGTAACATATCGAGGATCATGTGCTTAGTAGCTTTTAGAGATAGAATCATCTGGAGAACATCATAGGCTCATAGAAGAATAGATATTTGGCCAAGGAACCATGCCTTATGAAAGAAGGGTTAGCCTTCCATACCTTTCCGTTCAACTATTCTATCACTTGCACGTTCTCCTTCAAAGGCTCACGTTTCTACCTTCATTAGAGTTATACTAACATTAGAAAATCGATAGCTAGCATACATGACTAAAGCTAGAGAAAATTGGACAGCATCTCCTTTATTTATACGACTTCCTCCATATCATATATCAACTCCCAAACAACAATAGTAACATTCACAATATCATAACAATAGTATTTATTCACCTACATTATCCATATCCCTCAATTCACTTCAAATCATCCATATCCATGGTCATAGCACACTATTACATTCATTCATATACAATGTCTATCTCGTGTTCTTAACATCATTTATAACATAACCATAATCACAACACATCATGAATCATGACTCAATCCAAGCTTTTTACTCAAAAATGACACTATTCCCACATTCATGACCGATTTTCTATATTCTTCTACAATCCAAGTGTTTTGACTTCTCAATACCTTAGACAGCATGCAAATACCATAAAACTTACCTTAGATGGTGTAGGAATGAGCCTTGAGTGGAAACACTTTACTTGAATCAAAACCCTAGTTCATCTCCAATGAAATCTTTTGTAGTCCTCTAACCCTTGGAAGCTTTCTAACACATAAACACTTGATTCTAGCTTTTTGATCTTTGTTTTCTCTTGGACTTGAGTGGAATGTGCTTAGGGAAGGGTTTTGAGCTCTCAATACTTGTAGAATATGAAAAATGAAGTAAAAGAACCCAAGGCATCTATTTATACAAAAACTAAAAATCAGCCCGTCGGGTACTATACAGACACTTATACAGTCCGTACAATATTGTACGGCCCGTATAAGTGGCCGTGATTCACCTCCCTGAAAATCATCTCCCTTCTAGGAGTTATACAGACCCCTTATACGGAACGTATAAAGTTATACGGACCGTATAAGTGGTCGTGTAAATCCATTTCTCTGAAATGGTTTTCCGTCGCTTCATCCGACCTCCAATCCTTATGGAACCTTCTTAACACTTGTTTAGCTCCTCATTAACAATATAAGGGACGTTATAACTCTCCTCCAAAACATCATTAAGTCATCATTAATTCGGTACTCAGAATCCTTTTCGATACATGACGTATACTTTGCCTTTTCTCGGCAACTTTCTTCTCTTACCTCGAATGTCTTTGAAATCTTAATTAGGGTCATCAAATGTCATTCCTTACTTATTGAAACATAGAATACTTCATTTCCTTCATTATTCTATTCACTGTGCATCAACGGGGAATTTTTTCGAGGTGTAACATTAACTTACCTCCCCTTCTAACCATGAGCCAGATCTGCTGATGTACTTGAGCATTTTCCAGCTCATTTCTATGGTATGACCTAGGTGTGGTTCCTTTGGCCTTTTGTTTATCCATGCGAGGTAAGCTTTCTTCTTCTCTATTTCAATAATCTTGTAGAGATCAAGCGTCTTCATATTTTCATCTGCTGTTCCCTCAGCTCTTTGCTTATCTCTACCTCCTTTAACATTACTATTCCTATCCTGCTCTAGTCTCTCGAGAATGGTAGTATTTACTGCTCGGATACTTTCCACCTCTTGTAGCACCTTATTTATAGTGGTTGGATCATTGACACCTTGACTGCAAACGCCTGAGCTACCTACACTTCCATCTCCTAGCCCCTCTATACCAACATAACCAGATGAACCACCTCCATTTCCCAAGTCTATAACTCCAGCAAGTTTTGCCCTTGTTATTGTAGTCGCCCCTTGCAATCGTTCTCTCAGCCTATCAATTCTTTGGTCTGGAAGATCATTGCCAAGTTCAACAAAGTACCTCATGAAGCTTTTATATGACTCACGATGAGTAGGGACAAAGAAAGGACGCACTTCCGTCTGCAGTGAAAAAATAAAATAAATCCGATAATAAGAGTAGAAGCAATCAAAACCACTAAAAATGCATCAAAATGGACAACTTAGCTTACATCTGCATGTTTACTTATATAAGAGCCAAATGGATCAACCAATTGCCATAACGATAGAGTTTTGCTCTTCTGCCATTTTAACATCCTAGGAAATGACAGCTCAGTTGATTCGTTAATTATAGGCCCAATCAAGGGTATAGCTTCATATATCCAAGAATGACATTGAATAGTTGAAGTAATTACATCATAAACTTATCATTTCAAATACACAAACAAAATGAAACAAAAATACAGGGAATAGTATTACCATGAACGCATATGTGAAGCCGAGAAAATTGTAATGGAATTCCTTTCTGCCGGTTTTTCTATTGGCTTCTGAAGGCTTAATGAACTTTAGCATGATTTCCATTAAAAACTCAAAGCTTACTCTACCCCGTGGATATTTCTAAAAATAATCTAAATCGTTGGCGTTCCTTATCATGTCATGTTCAACGCTCCTGTTGTTGGCGTACCCAATTATAAAGGTATGCACAAAGTAGACCAAGCTCATCTTAAGCTTCTGCACTGAATTTAGTTTTGTAGATGACGTATTCTCGTGAGAAAATCGCTTGCTGTTAAATTGTCCCTTTTTTACCTAGCACTTTATTCATAAGTGCAGTAGCACTAGGACTATTCAGGACAACATCTATTTCCTCTTGGGGAGGTTCAGCAGAGCAACAAAGTCTAGTCACAATAGCAAATTCTTTCATGCCGAAACAAATTGGCTTACCGTAGACAATGAACCATACCTCTTTCTTCTTGTCGCATTGCATTATTCTACGGATGAGAATATTGTGAACTAGTTCTCCGTTGAAGTCCCACTCTGTGGTCTGATGTTTTGCCAAAAATGCATATATTTAGTCATTGTTTGTCTCACATTTTAATACTTTTAATTGTCTTTTGATTAGAATTATACTACCTTGTGCCTAATATTATATTTTTCTAATGTGTAGGAATAAAATTTCACAAGATGGAAAATTATGGAACAAAAATCGAAAGTTCTACATGGAGAAAATAATTCCCTGGAGTAGCATATTAAGGGAATCACACTGGGGAGCTTTACGTGGCATCAACAAGAGAACAAAGTGGTTCATGATTAGCTAATTATTGGATGGTTATTATGTAATGATTAGAAGGAGTAGAGATTTTAAAAGAGAACAAACAACAGAAGACATCAAATTTCCACGAACTGAACCTGCAGTTATGATCTTCAAGCGACGTACGAGCAGCGCAAGTAATTAACGTCTCTGAATCTTTATTTGTGCAGTCCGCTATTTTTCCCCAGTGCGAGTTGGATTTGGTTTTTAAAAAGTCCAGGTCTTTTGGTATCCTAGAAATACATATTCTACAGGGTTTTTACATAACACTGGACCTAGAGAGAGAGCTTGGAGCCACCGTGGAGGCCGCAGTTACAGGGTTTTAACCTTTTCTTCTCTGTAATAATTGTTTTGACATTTTTATTCGGATGATTTGTTATTTTTTCTCCATGTCTATGTGGAGCTAAACTCTTTTGTTCTAGGGTTTTGACACAAACATAAAAGTTGACGTTTGATTATCGTTTCTATATATTAAATTTCCATATTTTTGGGTTGCTTATTTATTCTTGTGCTTAATTGTTTAATTACTTGATCACTAATTAGACATTATCTGTAGAGTGTGAATTGCACTAGGGATAGGGAATTTGCATGCGCAATAAGAATAAATAGAGCTTGTGCGATATAATCGTTTTGCTAATGAGGATAGGAATATACCCTTTAGCCTTGCTTAGTTGAATATGGAGAAGTAAATGCATTCTTGTTACCTCAGGCGACCATAAGAATACAGGCGTTATAGTAGCATCTACAGGCTTGTGAGCAACTCGGAAGATACTCATAAAGTTAACATCAACCCATAGGTAGAACGATTTGAAGACTCAACTGAATTGTTAGTGGTCATAGCCCTAGATCTATCTTTTCTACGATAAAATTGCTCTTTCTTGGTTGAAGATCATTATTTGCTTTCTTTTATTTTTATTTAGTTTATAAATATAAATTTGGATTTTATTTCTTGTTTAGATAATTAGCATTAGTTTAATATAGTTGACGGTTAATCATAAGTCTCTGTTGGTTTGATATCTGGACTTTAAATCCTATATTACTTGTACGACCGCATATACTTGCGTGTGCGTTTGGGAGAAACATGGTCATTTTAAGAAAAGGACGTAACACATCGCCTCGAAATTATGCATAATATTATTTTCCAATAACATCTCCCTAAACTCATCTAATTTCTGCATAGAACATCTCTGGGTGATCTTACCCGGGGCCCATCCATATTCATCCAAATATGTCTTAAATTTCCCTCACATGGTTAGGTACTAGGTTTATCTAGATCCTTTTCACAGACACGATCATCCTTGTGCATGTAGAGTAATCGCGGACGAATTAATAAAGAAATTTAATCATAAAATAAAATCATGTAAAAATAAGATCTTTATGATACCTAGACGTACCTTAATGGCATTTTCTTCCCTTTGTGTAGTTTCTTCGCCATCTCCACATGATTCATCTCCTTCTTCCTTTTCATCCTCAACATTAACATCGGAGCCTTCGCTTGATTCATCTCCTTCCTTTTCAATCTCAACATTCTCGTTACAGCCTGTAACCAATTCCTCACCTTCCTTTTCGCAGTCAGCGTTCTTAGTGGAGCTTGCATCCTCAATAGCGGTTTCTTCCCTCTGCATGGCTTCTTCGCCGTCTCCACCTGATTCATCTCCTTCTTCCTTTTCATCCTCAATAAGGTCATTGGATTCATTTCCTTCCTTTTCACTCTCAACATTCTCATTGGAGCCTACAACCAATTGCTCACCCTCCTTTTCGCAGTCTGCATTCACCTTCCAAAATTCATTTTCTAGAGCTCAGCCAATTGTTCGTCTTCCTTTTGGCAACTATCATTCTCATGGGAGCCTGCATCCAACTTCTCACCTTCCTTTTCACCCTCAGCATTCTCATCAGAGCCTGCATTCAACTCCTCACCTTCCTTTTCACACTTATTATATTCCTCACGTTCAGTTGCACCATCATCCTTGTCATCAGATTCCTCACATTCCTTTTCACCATCATGTATGTCATCAGATTGCTCTCCTTCATTGTCACTTGCAGACTTGTCATCGAACTCTTCTTCTTCTTCTTCTTCTTCTTCTTCTTCTTCTTCTTCTTCTTCTTCTTCCTTCTTCTTATTCAATCTCCTCCTATTCAATCTCGCTTGTTCATCAAGACGTACATTTGTTTTCTCCTTCGATTTCAACATAGTTATCTGAGGGTTTACCTTCAAATTTTAATCTAGATCTTGTTCTTGGACGGTTTTCCACCACTCCATGTTCCTTGACTAGACGCTTCCATTTCCTCTTTCCAACACTATTATTACCCCTTTAGTCATTTTTTATCCAAAATCAGGGTTATCCATCTCTTGATTGACTTTCTCTAAGTTTCCTCTTACAGATCTCATTGTCCGACGAGATTTAACTATTGCTGGTTCTGGAGGGTTTTCAACTGTTGCTTCTTCTGGATGGTTTTCAAAGATTGTTGGTTTTGTATCGAGGATCCTCTTGCTTGCACTCCTCCTCCCTCTTCCTGGTAATTTTTTTAGGGTCTTTGGTCTAGCCATAGTAGATTTAGCTTTAGGGTTTTAGCAGGTAGAGGAATCAGAGAAGGAAGATAGTTCCCAAATGTGTGAGAGAGAGAGAATAGATTTGAAATCAAACCTTTGTATTTTAATGTAGCCGACTTTATATTTTCTAACATATATTTATAGTTTTTGTTGACTGACAAAAAAAGGGACTTGGTTGATTCTTCAATTTAGTCATATGATGGTCAACTACACAGACCATAGGAATTTGAAAAAATCAGAGAATTTAGACTATAATAACAACTTTTTTGTGTTAAGACCAATATAACAAGATGTTAAATATGATAAGATGTACAACTAAATTTTTTAGATTGAATCAAAACAACTAATTGACTACTTAACCACACTTACGTATCTTGTTCCTTTACTTGACGAACTTGTTGTCGCGTAGTAGGTAGTGTATCATGCGCTAGTGTAGTTACAATACTTTTAACCAAATCAATATGTCTTCATAAAGAACTGCTTAGATCATCTGGTCTAGTGTCCTATGTCTGATGTGTTGTGGCTTGATTTAAACCATTTATATTATAATAGTAATTTATTTAGTATTCTCCTCAGACGATTGAGTGGATAAGTACCATTGGATTAACAAGTAAAAGCAAGTGAAGCTAGTCCAGCCCAGTGGTAACAAGTCAAACTTCTGTAAAAATGGTTCACGGGTTCGTGTCACGACCCAAACTGATGGGCCGTAACAAGTGCCCGACCACTACTGGCCAAGCACTCCTATGCTTTCATTTACTGCTCACTGACTATCCTGGGCCCATACACAATCTGTAACTGAGATGTACTGTCTCCCGAACAATCAACATAAGGGACACTGCACCGGGAACTCATGGCAACCACATACATATAAACATGAACACTGAGAATAACAGCGTGAGCCGATTTGGCCGCCACACATATATATTGTACAACAAAATAAACGCCGACGAGGCTGCATAGCATCACGACTACATATCACTGTCTACAGACCTCTATAGAGTACAAACTGTAGAAATAACAGGACAAGGCCCTGCCGTACCCATATATGTACGTAACCGAATAACGTACCAAAAGGACTGAAGCTCCGATCGAATGGAGCATACCGACCGCCGCCGAGGGGAGGTCCCATCGCGTGAATCGTTCGATCGTGCTACCCCGATCCCGGGCATGAACGCGGCGTCACAAGAAGGGACGTCGCACGAGTAATGTACCGAGTATGTAAGACATGAATAGTAACATAATAAGGGATGTAAAGTATGAACAATAACGGTAATGGAAATATAGAGCATATCGTGAGATAAAAGAATAACCTGTATATGTGAGTGCCTCTTAGGGCGGATGCCATGCATGCTAGCTTTCTTTTGAAAAACATTTCTTGTTCATATATATAGAAAATAGAACATATCATATTGCCGAGGCATCGGCTCCGATCCATTTAACCACATATGTCCCGCGTCCGGGCATCCCGCGTCCGGGATGATATCATGTCATATTATACCAACTGATCTGGTGGTTATGCGTATATAACGCTCTGGCCCTTTTTCCCATATTGCCCATTTACATATACATATATCATATAAGCAGCATGCAGGAGAGCCCAAGGAAAGTTATGTCTCTATCGGAGTTACGTAAGGTCGGTAACCTCCGATTATATTATGGAATAATCATAGTCGCTTTGTCTCACCTTGAAGGAACAATTATTATAAGGTGGGACTATCAATGAAGAATAACATCAAGAGAAAACATAGAATAGGATCATAAATCTCATAAGGCGTCAATTCATATACTTTGAAGTCTTTGGAAAATAGAGTCATTATCAAGGAATAAAATTGAGGATCAAGAAATAGCTCAATATTCTCATATTCATATTGAATCCACAACTTGAGACTTTCAAACATGAAATCGTTCTCATCATAATCATCATAGACATATTCTCATATTTGGCATCATTGTCATCATGATAAAAACATGTCCATCCTTGTTGTCATAAGAGCTTACAAAGTCATAAACCTCTGTTTTGAAAAAATACGGACATTTTGGAAAAACATTTATGGGTTATCGGGAAAGGAATCATGCCTTGGAATAATAGACTTCTAACTTTTGAAAACAAAAAAGTTATGGAAGCATTTATGAAATCGTAACATAGGAATCATGCCTTTGAAAGAAAGGGACGAGCCTTAACATACCTTTCGGTCGCCTTAGTCATTCCACGTTTATCCTTCCAAGCTCGTAAATCTACATATAAACCATTCATACTATTATTAGGCTCAATTTCATACGCTCATCTTAAGCCTTCAATTTAATTCCGTTTAGAATCTGCCGAAATTCGGGTAGCACCTCCCCTGTTTATATGCCTAGCCCGAAATCACAATCTAACAACCAACAACAACAACAAAAATACCAACACCAATAACATCATTTCCAACACCAATATGTACCATAAAATAGCCCACACGCTGTTTTCCAACTTCCACAACTAACCAACTTACTAACAATTATTTAACGACTTTATCTCCGTAAATAATCCTTAAATAATACCAAAAGAGAAAGATTCATACCTTTTTTCTTGTTAAGACAGCAATATCCTCAATATCCACGCTAAAATCCACCGCAAAACCATACTAGAATCACATGCATGCGTTTATCCGAGCTTCGATTAGTACTCCGTCGCTTGAAAATTGCTTACTTTGTGATCTCCTCTCTCTCTCTCTCTTCAATTTTCTGCGCAAATCTGGTGAAAAAAAGGGGTTTTTACCCTTTATATAGGGTCAAATTCGGGTCGGGGTCGCTGTAGCAATTTACTGTAGCAATACTGTAGCATGCATTTCTGCTCTGTCAGCGGAACTTGTAACGTCCATAATTCTCTACTCCGATCTCCTATCAATGAGAGGTTTGTTGCGTTGGAAACTAGACTCGACGAACTTCATTTTAGGCTTTTGTTTCACTTCAAAACACTTCATATGCTAAGAGATATTCGTCCCCCAATTTGAACCAAAATTTTCACACAAAACATTACCCATCCTTTCTTTAAAGTCGTAATACTTCATTTCTTCCACTCATTTCCTTATAAAATCTTCCGGTATACCTTATATACATCCTTCACTCATTAAATATACTTAATAATACTTGCTCCTTATATTCCAGATTGGTTTTACTTAACCCTAACTCAACGTACTTATGTTTCAAATTTGATAAGTGCTCTTCGAAGATACGGGGTGTAACATCAAAATGTCGGAAAAAGTGAAAAGTAAGAAACATGAGTGAGTGAAGCCTCCAAGAGGGACGACGGGCAATCACGGGACTATTTGGGTAAAAAAATTGGAAGGTAGGCATGTGAATTGGATAAGTGTGTGGTCAAATTAACACGGTTGCCTTGGGCATGGAGAAGCTTCCAAAAAGATGACTTAAGAATAGAACGGATTTGCGCGTTTAAAGGAATATTTCACGAACTTTAGAGCCGATACTACAAATAACAAGAGAAGAAAGGTGCTCGAGGATGTCACACCCTAATTTCCGATAGGGCATGATGGGCACCCGACCCTTACCTAGGGCCGAGTGAACCCGTTGACTTTCATAATACTCATAATCATACTGGGCCCGCAAAACATGACATAAGCACATAATGAAAATTTTGTGAAAAACAAACATGCCTTTCGTTTTTTTTTTTCAAATCAAACAAAATCTGCAATCGTATGAAATCTGTAATATAATGCACAACAGTACTTCGGCTTATATAGCCGCTTGCCAAACAAATCTGAAGCATAATGCATACTAATACCCCATCTTACATAGCCGCTTACAAAACAAATCCGACATATCATACACTCGACACTGTCTGCAAAGTCTCTAACATAACCCCAGATAACACAACTTTAACACTCGACCAAAAGACTCGGGAGAAAATGGAGTTCGCCAATCCAAATTGGGACATCTTCTCGCTAACATCACCTACTCATCCGTGGGTACCTGCGTGGCACGAAACGCAGCCCCGAAGAAAGGGGTCGCACGAAATATGTCCGAGTATGCAAAGCATGAAGTATAGAAAACGAAGTCATAACCGAAGTAAGGTGTACAGAACGTGAGCATAATAACCCGAATACCAAAGTACTTACATCTGACATACAAATCATTCATACGGGGTTCAGAAGACAAATAGGATAATCAGAATGCCAAAATGCTTCACTTTCTTTTGAAAAACATTTCTGTCTCATACATACGGAAAATCAAACACATCATATGAGCTGACATTAACCGAATGCCGAGGAACGTACGGCCCGATCCATAAATAATACTCTAATGCCGAGGAACGTACGGCCCGATCCATATATAATATAATAATGCCGAGGAACGTACGGCCCGATCCATAGATAATATAATAATGCCGAGGAACGTACGGCCCGATCCATATATAATATAATAATGCCGAGGAACGTACGGCCCGGGATCCGGTGAAGGATGTAACAACAAAACGCACGAGCAGAATCGTAAGTAGCCATATGCATACAAATCATTATTACAAACTCAACAGAATCACCAAAGCGAACTATTATTTCAAAACCAAGACAATAGTCAAATCAAATTTCCTCCAAATGTCACTCGGAACACATCAAACCGAACTTCAGAAATCATAACCACGTATCTAAATCACATGCATAAAAATCCTTATTTCAGACTTAACGGATAAATAAGTAATCATACTCGGGGGTCGGAAAGGTGGTCATATTAAATTCTTTCAAAAATAGGTCATTAGAACCAAACATAGAAAGGTCGCGGGATCCACGGACGAGCGTCAACCCGACCCGGGCCGGCCTATGAAAATTAAAGTCCTTACTCGTCATGAAGTCATTTGCGAAAATATCAAAGCGATCCGAGCCCCTTCTTGAAAGTTACGGTCGTTCGTAGTTTCGGAATCGTTTAGGAACAAAACTCTTTTGAAAACAAATCTCTTTTGAAAACCTTAGAAATTTAATCATACAAAAGACATAAGGATCATAATTCGACCACATTAAGAATACAAATATCAAGAAACAAATAAGAATCGTTTGCGAACTTATCAAAGCAATCCGGTTCTATCCATGAAAGTTACGGACATTTTAGACATAAGATCCTTTCGGAACAAGCCGTCTACACAGCATTTCAATTCCAATCATATCAAAGACATACAGACCATAGCTTGACCATATTAAGGAGGCCAACATCAAGAAGCGAATATGAATCAGAAACATGTTCGGATTTTAAGAATAGAATTATCCCCAAGGCTCATAGCATATCACAACTTACTTGCGTCTAGGACATGCCAAAAAGAAAGAAGGGTAAGCTTCACATACCTCGTTTGCTTCCTAAGCTATTCCAAACTCAAGTTTCGGCTTCTCGAAATCTACAACAATGTCATTAGACACCAAACATTAGCCATAAGCACTTAAGAATCCAATCCCAAGCCATCACTTTATTTACAGAAATTTGGGCAGCATTTTCCCTATAAGTTCAACAACCCCGAGAATTCAACTCGGCCAATATTATCAACAACAATACCAACAACCATATAAGCAAAATCAATAATCGATTCAAAACACATTCTAACATTAATAACCCTTTCGACACAATTCAACAACATTCCATCCACTACATAATGAAACCCGAAACCTCCAATTTTAAGGAAACAACACAACACATTTTCTTCCTTCCGAATTCATGAACTACATTAATAATCCATTACTTCCATAAATTCAATAAACTATATAAAATTCCATAACAAGCCGCAAACAACTATAACTTCACTTTGAACCACTAAACTTTCATTAGCACCATAGAACCCACAACACAACAATCCAAACATACTAAATAAATTTAGTTCATTCCTTGTCACAAAACAGCCCATACTCATGGCTCAACATCAACATACAAAATTTCATGAATTTCATCCATTTCTACACACTATCCCCTCCGTTTTAATCCGTTAAAATTCTAAATACACTCGTTAACAATGAAAAGGAATCGTATTCATACATTAAGCATGCAGCCCCCACATTATCACTCTTCTCCTTGGTTGATTTTTAGCTCAAATTGAAGACAACGCAGCGTACAACACTTTTCTCTTCATGGGCTTCAGAATTCGGGGCTCAGATTTTGGTCAAAATTGGTTTTTCTTCTCCCCAAGGTTCTTCTCTCTCTCTTTCCAGAATTTTCTGGGTATTCTTGGTCTGAAAAATGAGAGGAAAGGGCTGAAATTAGACTTAAATAGGCATGGGTCATGGGCCTAACCCGATTGGGCCCGATTTGGGCCTAGCCCACTGACCTTTCCGCCTTAAAACGTCCATATCTCCTTATCCCGATGTCACCTGTGGGCCCATGACCTATGGTTGGAAAGATAATTCAATTATCTACAACTTCTATCTTTGGTGTTTTTCCAAATTCCAAACTTATAATACCGTTTCTGCCCCTCGAAGTCAGATCACCCGAAAACATTACTTAAAAATATTTGTTTGGAGGACTTCCACTTTGATTTGGCTCAAGGGTCCTTCTTGAGTTATGTTTAACTTCACATATGTGATTCATATAAATTGTCGCATGTCCCAAAAAAAAATCTCAGTGTGTGGACCCCACCTCAGCTTGCGAATAATCGACGTACAAAAATACGAAATATAATCTTTGTCAACGTGAGTTTAAATTATGAAGCAACAACATGATTGTCAATTTTGGACTCCAATTTTTCTTGGTCATGGCCGAATGGCCTCTTGTTCTTTCTCCATGCTTCTTGAATTTTCTAGGGTGCTAAATGATGAAGATGACTTAATTAGTCATTTTTTGCCACTTATATAATTAACACATGTGGGCTATGGCCCACACCACACACATGGCCACATATGGCCATTTTCATGAAATATTTAGTTTTCAAAATTTCACTTCTAGCCCTTAATTTCCATGAAATGCTTAACTTTCCATAATTCACTTTTAACCCCAAATTTTCCTTATTCCCAATTTATCCTTAACACTCCATACCAATGAAAAGATGAATATGCAACTTGTGCATTGAAACAAAAATCAACAAAAATCGAAAATTAAAAGTCTTGTCCATAACTTGTCGCAACCAACTTAGAATATTCCAACGTACAAAATACGGGGTATAACAGAGGAGGAAGGAAACCCAAGGAAGGTTAAGGATGAAAGTAGGAAAGGTATACTAATGGGTTGGTCGAAGAAAGAGGATAGCATTTAGGAGTAAAGTATCTGGAAATCTTAACCATGGGAGTAAGAAGGATACTTTAACGAGTTGGTGGTAGGAAACCGATTACTCATCGAGGAAAGAACGAGGATGATGAGTCGACACAATTGATTAGAAAATTAATGACATGGAATAAGGATTCATGTGAAGACCGAGAGATTCGATCATAGAGAAAATGAATGAAATGTAAGGAACGTGCATGGAAGACCACCCGGTCGCAGTATCAGAAAGATAGATAAAGGTTCGATGAACGAGGATAGAGAGAGTGTAAACTGTAAGAATTCTGTGCTTGGAGCAAAAGTAGCAGGACACTCAAAAAACTTGGATGCACAGCTGCAACACAAACGCGTAGTTAAGAAGGATTATGAGTAAAGTGAGCTAAGCGGGCGAAAGGACTAGTAATGGATGGAAGGGTATGGAAATGTTGAAAAAAAAAATGATGATGATATAGACATAAATGGAAGAAGAACTCAGGGAAAGAAGTTTTAGATATGTTATAAGCAAAGTCGGGGAGAAAAACAAGGAGTAAGGTATAATCGAAGACTTCATAAAGGACGTGGTAAATCCCGATGTCCCCATTAACTGATGGGTCCAGGAAATCATTAGTCATAAAAGACAGGAGTGTGAAAAGATGGAAAAGAAGGCATCAGAATTGGATCTAACCCTTATAAGTATTCCAATTGAATACAGGAGTGTAACTAGCAAGAAGATAGACAAGTCAGACCATACGATGACGGAACCCCGGCCCTAACAAGATCGTAAAGGGCGGCAGATAATTATCAAAGAAGACGGTTACTCGAAGGCTATAGGCGTCTAAGGCCCTCCTTAATAGGGGGGAAGAACATACTATACTTGAAAGGAACTATGACGTTTCAAGCTCCAGAAAAGGAGATTTATTAGCTCAGGGCCAGAGTTCGAGGCGTATTGGCATATCGGGAAGGTAACGGAACGAAGTAGAAACGAATTGACAATAAGTGTACCATGAGGGTACATAGGGAGAAAGTATGGAAGATAACTCAAGAGAGCACTTTACGCCAAGATGAACTACGATATTTTTAGACCATGATTTGAATCCCTCGTATCGGGAAAAAATTGTGCCGTACCTAAATATACAGTGACATGCCCTAAAGGGTAATGAAAAGAGCAAGAAAGGTCTCTAAGCTAAATCTACAAAGGGTGTTAGAGAGGATGACGAACCCAAAGAACACTTGGGATGACAATGACAATTGTAATAAAAAGGGAACAACGATTGGTAGTTTGGAAATTTTTGAAGGAAAGAAAAGAACGCTGCTCCTATGAATGGAAATAAAAGAGTTCACCGGATATTAGAAAATAGTTCATGGACCACTAATTATACTGAACATGAGAGCATATGCTATGGAATTATATGAACCATCAACGTGAAGCTATGCCCAACTACAATTGTAAGAAGGCGACACCGAAAAGCCAATAAGGAATAACGACTGACGAAACGATCGTCAATACAAGGAAATCGAAGATAAGTATACCTGCGTTGCAAGAGAGTCATAATAGAAGAATTGTCGTAGCCCTATTCTTCTGGGATTGTATTGATAGATGTGAGGGAAGGAAGTAAAGAAAAAGTTGTAACAGGAGCTTAAAGATATTGTGAGCTATGAAATTAGTTGAACTCGGATTATAAGTTTGCCATAAGTGTAACTGGACTGCGAAGGATAACAAATGGCGAAGAAGCATTACGTATATACTTATTTCGGATAACGATGTAACTAGCCTTAGAAAGGAACATAACCATTAGGTTCACTAGCGACACAGTTATGCTGGGTAAACATTTGGAATGTAAGGGTAAAAGAGATGGCGACAAGGATGTAAGGATTAGAGAGCCTGACTAATGGACTACAAAAAAATTGGTACAGTATATATCTAAGATCAACGGGTACATAAAGGATAGCCCGAGATGGTACGGAAGAGATAAACGCAAAGAGGGCGCCATAGAGAGAGAAAGGTAGCTGCCCACTAACAAGGGAACAAGGAGTGAGAAAAAAAAAGGGGGGAGAGTACTTACGAGCCGATGAATAGTTATGGCACGATAAGTCAAGACTACAATAATGGAGACAAAATGAGAGCGAGATGCTAGTTAATTTTCGACCATGTACATGAAGACAAAGAAGTGAAAGAAGCTGACTGAAGGCAATGAAAGAGTTAAGGGAAGATGAGAAGAAACTGAACCAAGTTATAGTCTAAGCAAACGGTAATCGGACCCTAAGGGAAGAATAACGGTTCTAAGGAATCAAAGATGGTGTCGTGGGTTGGCAATACTGCAACATTCGAGGACGAATATTTTTAAGGGGGGAAGGATGTTACACCCCGTATCTTCGAAGAGCACTTATAATATTTGAAACATAAGTACATTGAGTTAGGGTTAAGTAAAACCACTCTGGAATATAAGGAGCAAGCATTATTAAGTATATTTAATGAGTGAAGGATGTATATAAGGTATACCAGAAGATTTTATAAGGAAATGAGTGGAAGAAATGAAGTAGTACGACTTTGAAGAAAGGATGGGTAATGTTTTGTGTGAAAATTTTGGTCCAAATTGGGGGACGAATATCTCTTAGCATATGAAGTGTTTTGAAGTGAAACAAAAGCCTAAAATGAAGTTCGTCGAGTCTAGTTTCCAACGCAATAAACCGCTCATCGATAGGAGATCGGAGTAGAGATTATGGACATTACAAGTTCAGCTGACAGAGGAGAAACACGTGCTACAGTACCGCTACAGTAACCGACTTGCTACAGTAATTGCTACAGCGACCTCGACCCGAATTTGACCCTATATAAAGGGTAAAACCCCCTTTTTTTCACCATATTTGCCCAGAAAATTGAAGAGAGAGAGAGAGAGAGAGGAGATCACAAAGTACACATTTTTCAAGCGACAGAGTATTAATCGAAGCTCCAAAAAACGCATGGATGTGATTCTAGTATAGTTTTGCGGTGGATTTTAGCGTGGATATTGAGGATATTGCTGTCTTAACAAGAAAAAAGGTATGGATCTTTCTCTTTTGGTATTATTTAAGGATTATTTACGGAGATAAAGCCGTTAAATAATTGTGTAGTAAGTTGGTTAGTTATGGAAGTTGAAAAACAGCGTATAGCTGTTTTATGGTACATATTGGTGTTGGAAATGATGTTATTGATGTTGGTATTTTTGTTGTGGTTGTTGGTTGTTGGATTGTGATTTCGGGCTAGGCATATAAATAGGGGAGGTGCTGCCCGAATTTCGGCAGATTCTAAGCGGAATTAAATTGAAGGCTTAAGATGAGCATATGACATTGAGCCTAATAATAGTATGAATGGATTATATGTAGATTTACGAGCTTGGAAGGATAAACGTTGAACGACTAAGGCGACCGAAAGGTATGTTAAGGCTCGTCCCTTTCTTTCAAAGGCATGATTCCTATGTTACGATTTCATAAATACTTCCATAACTTTTTTGTTTTCAAAAGTTAGAAGTCTATGATTCCAAGGCATGATTCCTTTCCAGATAACCCGTAAATGTTTTTCCAAAATGTCCGTATTTTTCCAAAACAGAGGTTTATGACTTTGTAAGCTCTTATGACAACAAGGACGGACATGTTTTTATCATGATGACAATGATGCCAAATATGAGAATATGTCTATGATGATTATGATGAGAACGATTTCATGTCTAAAAGTCTCAAGTTGTGGATTCAATATGAATATGAGAATATTGAGCTATTTCTTGATCCTCAATTTTATTCCTTGATAATGACTCTATTTTCCAAAGACTTCAAAGTATATGAATTGACCCCTTATGAGATTTATGATCCTAATCTATGTTTTCCCTTGATGTTATTCTTCATTGATAGTCCCACCTTATAATAATTGTTCCTTCAAGGTGAGACAAAGCAACCATGATTATTCCATAATATAATCGGAGGTTACTGACCTTACGTAACTCCGATAGAGACATAACTTTCCTTAGGCTCTCCTGCATGCTGCTTATATGATATATGTATATGTAAATGGGAAATATGGGAAAAAGGGCCAGAGGTTATATACGCGTAACCACCAGATCAGTTGGTATAATATGACATGATATCATCCTGGACGCGGGATGCCCGGACGCGGGACATATGTCGTTAAATGGATCGGAGCCGACGCCTCGGCAATATGATATGTTCTATTTTCTATATATATGAACAAGAAATGTTTTTCAAAAGAAAGCTAGCATGCATGGCATCCGCCCTAAGAGGCACTCACGTATACGAGTTATTCTTTTATCTCACGATATGCTCTATATTTCCATTCTGTTATTGTTCATACTTTACATCCCTTATTATGTTACTATTCATGCCTTACATACTTGGTACATTACTCGTACTGACGTCCCTTCTTGTGGACGCTGCGTTCATGCCCGCAGGATCAGGTAGCCAGCGGACGATTCACAACAATGGGACCTCCTCTCGGCGTCGGTCGGTACGCTCTCCATCGATCCGGAGCTTCGGTCCTTTTGGTACGCTATTCGGTTACGTACATATACGGCGGGGAGCCTTGTCCTGTCATATCTACAGTTTGTACTCTATAGAGGTGTGTAGACAGTGATATGTAGTCGTGATGTTATGCAGCCTCGGCGGCGTTTATTTTGTTGTACAATATATATGTGTGGCGGCCAAATCGGCTCACGCTGTTATTCTCAGTGTTTATGTTTATATGTATGGGGTTGCCGTGAATTCCCGGTGCAGTGTCCCTTATGTTGATTGTTCGGGAGACAGTACAGCTCAGTTATAGATTGTGTATGGGCCCAGGATAGTCAGTGAGCAGTAAATGAAAGCATAGGAGTGCTTGGCCAGTAGTGGTTGGGCACTTGTTACGGCCCATCAGTTTGGGTCGTGACAGTTCGAGCCCGCTTTGATACACTAGTTATGGATTTTTTTTGTCATTTTGAAAGTATATTTCTTTGCACCTTTATTGCAGATGTGGAAAAGTGCGTGTGAACAAATATCTCAAGCGCATAGGAACTAAAAAAATTAGGTCTTAGCTTACAAAACACACTTTATACTTCATTAACATAACAAAACGAATTTGTCACCCATTTTAGAACTAAAAATCTCATTTTGACCCGACCCACACAATGAACACACACCCTAAATACCTAAGCACATGACAAATACCTTATGTCTTCTCCACGCACACCATCGTCTCCTTCTCCACCAAAACCACCGCCTCTAATTTGTGTCCAAAATTTTCACAAACCCTTTATTAATCTCTCTTCGTGTGTTCATAAATGTCTGACGGGAGCTATTCATCTCACATAAAAGGGAACATAAAATGTCATTGTGGCAGTATTGCTAAACACTTCACTTCATCGATTACAAGTAACCCCAGAAGGAAATTCTACAAATGCCCGAGGCCTAAGGTTGTTTAAATTTTGTGTTTCACAATTTTCATTCAAACATTATCGTTACTTAAATCTACACTATTTGTCACGACCCAATTAGCCGTAAGTGACACCCACACTAATTCCCCTAGTGGTCGAACCATCCCCTTAACCAATTACTTAATCATTTAAACAGTCATAAATCAATAACCAGAATTAAATCATAAATCTTGTCTAATCATGCCATAAATAAATAAACTGCAGAAATTTAACTATTACAACCCCAAAATCCTAAAGTCATCGTACAAGGAATCTAAAACAATAAACTGTCTAAGAATAAGTAACTGTCTGAAATAGCATAAATGTCTGGGATGAAATAGACATCAGAATAGGAAAGATCTTTAGGCGGCATGGCATGTATAGGAGCTGACCCTTTGATCTAAACAGGAAATAGCCTCAAGCTAGATGTGAGGTATGGACGAAGTCTCTGGCACACAATCTGCACTCAAATAAAAAATGCAGCAAGGTAGTATCAATACAAATAATGTACTGGTAGATATCATAGGCCGACTAAGATTAGTATCATGAATACGTTCATAAAATCAACAGAATAGGCAGATAGGAACAATAGCACAACAACACAACAGTATCACAAGTCAATCATCAACAAATCAACAATGCATCACAAGAATAAGATAAGTCTAATGCAATGCAACCAATGATAGTATCTCAACCGCACATACACGCTACTGGCAATTTTCGCTCAATAGTCATGATCTGCAAGGGACCCATGGTGTCCATGTACCACTCGCTCCGGAATTGACCTCGGATCACAAACCCTTACTTAGGCCATATCCTCACCCCTAATATATTTCTGTATCTAATCACAATATATATATATCTCAACGTATTTCCAGTCCAACAGTCAATATGGGATATGATCAATCAATAAATTGAATGTAAATAAATGCAAGGCACTATACCACAAGTCATAACAAGACTGTAGAAATCAATCCACAAACATATTGACCGCTTCTTTCCAATTCACAACAAGTACACCTCATGTTCAATACATAAAGTAATGGCGACAAGCCCACATAATCAGAAGTCATACCAACCTAAGTAGTATCCAACCAGACTTCATGCCCGAAAGCCTAATCATGCTTTCTCCCATCAATTCTACTACATATACAGTCAACTAATCAAAGTCTAATTCAAGTAAACCGTAACCTACCTCAGATGCAAAACTGGAACAATGCAAGCTACTCCGCAATAGCTTTTCCCTTCCGTAATGCTTCAGAACACTCATAGTCTAGCAATATAACGCTAAGTGAGTAATGAATCATCTACTCAAACAAAACAACGATTGGGTAAGAAAATACAGTTACTTATACCCTTTTCAAATGGATGAACTATCATTTAATAAAGAATTTGTCATAATCTCAATCCCAACAATCATAACCTTCCAATTTGTTGGTTTCTAATCAATTTAACCCCTTTCAAACGGATTTTTAGGCTAAATCTTCCATTTGAATGGAACCCTAAGTCTCAATACATAATTCTCATCATAAATAATCAATTCCCCATCCTATAAAGTGATAATCTACATTCCGAGATGAATAAACAACCATAAAATCAACCACCCATCGATTATGTAAGGGTTAACAACTTTTAGGTTTCTACCCTTTTTCTCCACCATTAGAGGACCTTCAATTATTTTAGGAACTCAAGATGATAATGGAATGAACAATGAAAAGGGTTGAGACTTACCTACAAAGAAGAACCCACCAAGACTCTAGGAATTTCGCCTCTTACTTTCTAGGGAACAAATTTTAGTGTAAAGTGGGGAATGACTCAAAATCCCACAGTATAAAAATAGTTTATGCCTTTCATCAATCGCTGCAACGGTCAATGTTTCACTGCGGCGGTCTCACTATAGTGGAATTTCTCCCGCTATGGCGGACCTCATTAACTCCCCGATCCCGGCGGCAGCGACCCTCAACCCGCTATGGAGGACCTACTACAACGGTCTTACATCCACTGCAGCGGTCGTATCTGATCAATGAGCTCTGGTTCTTCCGCAAATTTTCACCTAAAATTCCAACATCAATACGGGGCCCTATAGATGCAAAACAAACATTCACATCAATGTAAAAACATGCTACGGACTCACCCGTGGCCTCAGAATTCCTAGGGGAGGTCAAATTTACCAAGTCACCCCCAAATGGAAATGAAACAACTTTTCAAACAATGCATAGCATACACACAAGATAAAATCAAGGCCTCAATTTTTAGACTTCTAACTCTTTGAGCTTTCATTAAGCTCATTCTTTGTCTGGGAAGGGTATGGGTAGGGGTAAAATGGTCAAAGATCCCATAACGACCTAGCGAGTCGATACATCATATACCAATTAAACAATTATTTATCCCCAAAATGGCAAAGGGAAGGAAACAAGGGGAAAGGTATCCGACTCAGTGAAAAGTTAGGCATACTTATTACGCATATCAAATTTAGTCTCCCAAGTAGCTTCCTCAACGGAGCGGTTCTTCCATTGAACCTTCACTGACGCAATCTCTTTAGACCTCAACTTATGAACTTCTCTATCTAGAATAGCAATAGGCTCTTCCTCATAAGACAAGTTCTCATCAAACAAGACTGAATCCCAACGAATGATAAAAGAACCATCACCATGATATCTCTTCAATATAGAGACATGAAACACCGGGTGAACACCAGACAAACCTAGAGGCAAAGCCAACTCATAGGCTACCTCCTTTACACGGCTACGAATCTAGAAGGGATCGATGAACCTAGGACTGAGCTTGCCCTCCTTCCCAACCTCATCACACCCTTCATGGGTGAGACTTTAAATAAAACTTGCTCCCCAACCCTGAAGTCAAGATCTCGGACCTTCCGGTCCGCATATTCTTTCTGTTTACTCTGGGCCACCAAGAGCTTTTCCTGAATCACCTTAACTTTATCTAATGGCGCTCTCAAAAGGTCAGTACCCCATGGCCTTACCTCAATTACATCAAACCACCTAATAAGGGATCTGCATCGCCTCCCATAAAGAGCTTCAAACAGAGCCATATCAATACTAGAGTGATAACTATTATTATTAGCAAACTCTGCCAAGGGTAGGGACTGATCCCAATGACCACGAAAGTTAATCACACAAGCTCAGACCATATCCTCGAGAACCTGAATCATTCGCTCAGACTGACCATCTGTCTGATGGTGAAAAGCTGTACGGAGATCCAATCGAGTACCCAACTCGGCCTGTAAAGTCCTCCAAAATTGAGACGTAAACTACGTGCCTTTTATCAGATATGATGGAAATAATTGCCCCATGCAAACGAACAATCTCACGCATATAAATCTGGGCCAACTTCTGAGCAGTATAGGTGATCTGAACAGGTATGAAATGAGCAAACTTGGTCAATCTATCAACAATGACCCAAATCGAATCAAACTTACCCAAGGTCTTTGGAAGACCAACGACAAAATCCATAGCTATCCTCTCCCACTTCCACTCAGGAATGGGTATCCTCTGAAGTGTACCCCCGGGTCTCTGGTGCTCGTACTTAACTTGCTGAAATTTACACACAGCCAAACAAACTGAATAATATCACGCTTCATCTTAGCCCACCAGTAGTGTTGGTTCAAGTCACGATACATCTTGGTAGCACTAGGATGAATAGAGTATCTAGAATTGTGGGACTCCTCTGGAATCGACCGAATCAAGTCATCAACGCGAGGAACAAAAACATGCCCCTTAATCCTCAAGACCCCCTCACTATCAATCATGGCCTCCTTGGCCTTACCATTCAAAACCTTATCATGGATCTTACACAAGCTTGCATCCTCGATTTTCCTTGCCTTAATCTGCTCTAGAAACGACGACCTCGTTTCTACGCAAGCCAACACTCTGCCTGAACTAGACATATCAAGCCTCATGAAACTATTAGCTAGAGTCTGGACCTCCATGGCTGACGGACGCTCTGAAATGATCATGTGAGCTAAGCTACCCATACTAGCTGACTTCCTTCTCAAGGCATCTGCTACCACGTTTGCCTTGCCAGGATGATACATAATAGTAATATCACAATCCTTAAGCAACTCCATCTATCTCCACTGCCTAGAATTAAGATCCCTGTGAGTAAACACATGCTGAAGATAGCGATGATCGATGAAAACCTCACAATGGACACCATAGAGATAGTGCCTCCAAATCTTCAAAGCGAAAAGCATCACTGCCAACTCCAAGTTGTGAGTGGGATAGTTTTTCTCATCATTCTTCAGCTATCTAGAAGCACAAGCATAACTCTCTATTCCTGCATACACACAGCACCCAGACAAGAACGAGAAGCATCACAATAAACCACAAAGTCCTTTCCTTCCTCGGGTAATGATAGAATATGAGCCGTAGTTAGTAAAGTCTTGAGATTTTAGAAGCTCTCCTCACACTCGTCAGACCACTAAAAAGATACCTCTTTCTGAGTTAAACGGGTCAAATGCGAAGTAATAGAGGCAAACCCCTTCACGAACCGACAGTAGTAACTGGCTATCCCCACAAAAGCTGCGAATCTTTGTCACTGATGTAGGCCTAGCCCAGTCTCTCACTGCCTCAATCTTCTTAGGATCAGCCATAATCCCCTCTTTCGACACCACATGACCCAAGAATGATAAAGACTCAATCCAAAACTCACACTCAGAGAACTTGGCATACAACTCCTTGTCTCTAAGCAACCCACGAAAAACTCTCAAGTGTTTCTCATGATCCTCCCTACTCCATGAGTAAAACAGATTGTCATTAATAAACACTATCACAAAAGAATCCAAGTATGGCTTAAAAATGTCATTCATCAAATCCATAAAAGTAGCAGGGGCATTAGTAAGCCCAAAAGACATAACAAGGAACTCATAGTGCCCATACCGAGTCTGAAAAGTTGTCTTAGGAATATCTTCGGCTCGAATCTTCAACTGATGGTAACCTGATCTCAAGTCAATCTTGGAAAACACTGATGCCCCCTGAAGTTGGTCAAATAAATCATCAATACAGGGAAAGGGGTACTTGTTCCGGATGGTGACTTCATTTAACAGACGGTAATCAATGCACATCCACATAGTCCCATCCTTCTTCTTCACAAAAAGCATAGGAGCGCCCCAAGGGGAGACGTTCGGTCTGATAAATCCCTTACTCAAAAGATCCTGAAGCTGCTCCTTCAACTCCCTCAACTTTGCTGGTGCCATCCGATATGGCGGAATAGAAATAAAGCGAGTCCATGGCTCTAAGTCAATACAACAATCAATATCACGGTCGGGTGGCGTACCTGAAAAATTCGAAAAACACCTCCGCAAACTCACGCACCACAGGAACTGACTGAAGAAATGGGACGTCAACACTAGTATCATGAATATGTTCCAAATAATCCAAGCACCCTCTATTAACTAGCTTTTTGGCGTGAAGAAAAGAAATGATCTTCTTTGGGGATGGACTAGGGGTACCCTTCCACTCAAGTCTAGATATACCTGGCATAGCTAAAGTGACTGTCTTGGCATGATAGTCCAGAATCTCATAGTAAGGAGCTAGCCAACTCATACCCAGAATAACATCAAAATCTACCATGTCCATAATCACTAAATCCACCCATGTACCATACGCCATAAAAGTGACAGTACAAGACCGGTATACTCTATCTACAACCACAGAGTCTCCAACTGGAGTAGATATATGAATAAGGGCACCAAGCAATTCACAGACCATATCAAGACCCATTGAGAAATATGTAGACATATAAGAGAATGTAGAACCCGGATCAAACAATACAGAAGCCATCCGGAGATAGACTGAGATGTTAACTGTGATGGCTATCGTCGAGCCCTCGTCCTACGATGCACAGGAAAGGCAAAACAATGAATTCGTCCGCCACTAGCCTGCGAACCTCCACGATCAACCTATCCTGTCTGAGCACCGCCCCTACTGGGCTGATGCCCTCCTCTGCCTAACTGGGATCCACCTCTATTGGGCTGGGTGCCACCTTTACTAACTGTGTGACCACCACGCCCAGTCTGAGCATAGTTTCCACTATAAGATCCTCCTCCTCTAGCTGATGAAACTGGAGCCCTAGGAGGCTGATACCGAGCACCCTTGGCCACCCTGTCTAAGTCTGGGATAATTTCTATTGAAATGCCCCTGCTCACCATACTCAAAGCATCCACGATCTAACGTAGGCCGTTGAACAGAAATCGAAAAAGCAAAATAACCACCATGGTCTGAAAATCTAGCTTTTGAACCCCCTGGCTGACTAGCTGAGTAATGACTAGCCCCTGATGGGCCTCCAATCGAAGCCTACATGGCTGACTGAGTAGGACGTCCCGAGTAGACCCGTGAATTCTGTCCCTAGGAGAATGAACCACTGAAACCCCCATCCTTGCAAGCCTTCTTCTCTGCATACTTACTATAGTTATCCCGTCGAACACCCTCCACAGTCCTAACATGATCCACCACCTCCTAGAAGGAAGAACCAGAAGCCACAAGCTGAAGAGCTGACAATTGAAGAGCAGTGTTCAACCCTTTCACAAATTGTCTAACTTTTTCTTCCTCAGTTGGCACAAGTTGGAGATCATAACGAGGCAAAGAATGGAACCGGTCCTCATAAGCAGCCACTAAAGAGCTTCCCTGATCAATATTACTAAACTCATCACGCCTCTTGTCCCTCAAAGTATGAGGAACATACTTCTCTAAGAAAACCTGATAAAATAGAGTCTATGTCAACAGAGGTAATCCCGCTGACCTGTAGTCCACAAAAGCCCTCCACCACAACTTGGCATCACCCAAGAGCTGGAAGGTCACAACTCTACCACCCCCATCTTATGTAGCCTCTCATGACAGTCCATGATGAACTCATAAGCATCCTCAGCCTCAGTGCCATAGAAGACTGGAGGCTTCATCTTAGTGAACCTCCAAAACAAATCATGCTCATCACCTGTCACACCAGCCCTGCCACTAGTCTAGGAAATATCTTAGGTCCTGTAGCCTCATCCATACGTGGAGCCACAGCCGCAACATACTGTACCCCTGGAGCACAAACTCAGCCCGGAGCCGGATCACCCACTCTCACACCCTGGGCACTCGGAGCGGCTGGGAACATACCTGCATCTGTCAAACCGTTTAGCAGGTTCAACACTCGAACCATGACGTCTGAAGACACTGGAGGAGCTATAATATCTGGCTGAGCTGGCGCTGCGGCAAACTCTTCTGCCTCAACTGGAAGTACCTGAGGCTCGGGAGAACCAGAGCGAGCTTGAGCAGCCGCAGAAGCCCCACCCCTGGCTGGTACTACTGCTCCCCTGCCTCTGCCACCGCCACGACCCCTAGCCTGGCCTCCACTGCGAGCTACGGCCCTAGCGGCCTGCTCGGGTACCTCGTTCGCTGCTGCTTCCGCACAAGTCCTCTCCATCTGTGAGAGAATATAATGAAAAGTCAGATGCCAATTTGAATAATCCAGATACCAATTGTAATCAAGTAGCATGAAAGAAAGAAAGAATTTGAATTTTTCAAGTGTCTCATAGCCTCTAGAAGATAAGTACAGACGTCTCCGTATTGATACGTAAGACTCTACTAGACATGTCCTTGTACAACGAGATCGATGAACTTAGGGCTTTGATACCAACTTTGTCACAACCCAATTAGCCGTGAGTGGCACCCACACAAATTT
Organism: Lycium ferocissimum; assembly: GCF_029784015.1. NCBI lineage: Eukaryota > Viridiplantae > Streptophyta > Magnoliopsida > Solanales > Solanaceae > Lycium > Lycium ferocissimum. The sequence continues at coordinate 68,354,787 of NC_081350.1, read as the reverse complement.
CCCTAGTGGGCGAATCATCCCCTTGACCAATTACTTAATCATTTAAACGGTCATAAATCAATAACCAACATTAAATCATAAATCTTGTCTTGTCATTCCATAAATAAATAAACTGCAAAAATCTAACTATTACAACCCCAAAATCTGAAAGTCATCGTACAAAGAATCTAAAACAATAAACTGCCTAAGAATAAGTAACTGTCTGAAATAACATAAATGTCTTGGATGAAATAGACATTAGAATAGGAAAGACCTTCAAGCGGAATGGCATGTATAGGAGTTCACCCTCTGATCTGAGTGGGAAATATCGTCAAGCTAGATTTGAGGTCTGGACGAAGTCTCTGGCAAACAATCTGCACTCAAATAGAAAGTGCAGCAAGGTAGTATCAGTACAAACACTATGTACCGGTAGATATCATAGACCGACTAATAATAGTATCATGCATACGTTTATAAAATCAACAGAATAGGCATATAGGCACAATAGCACAACAACATAACAGTGTCACAAGTCAATCATCAATAAATCAACAATGCATCACAAGAAAAGATAAGTCCAATGCAATACAACCAATTATAGTTTGTCAACCGTACACCCAAGCTACTGGTAATTTTTGCTCCATAGTCCTGACCTGCAGGGCACCCATGGTGTCTATGTACCACTCGCTCCGGAACTAACCTCGAATCACAAGCCCTTATTTAGGCCACATCCTCACCCCTTGTCAAATGTACCTTTATATATATTTCTGTATCTGATCACAATATACATCTTAATGTATTTCCAGTCCAACAGCTAATATGGGATATGATCAGTCAAAAAATTGAATGTTAATAGATGCAAGGCACCATGCCACAAGTCATAACAAGACTCAGAGAAATCAATCCATAACAACATAACTATGCAACCACCTCAATCAACAAGAAGAGTACATATTGAACCCTTCTTTCCAATTCACAACAAGTGCACCTCATGTTCAATACATATCTTAATGGAGACTAGCCCACATAATCAGAATTTATACCAACCTAAGTAGAATCCAACTAGACTTCATGCCCGAAAGCCTAATCATGCTTTCTCCCATCAATTCTACTACATATATAATCAACTAACCAAAGTCTAACTCAAGTAAACCGTAACCTAATTCAGATGCAAAATTGGAACAATGCAAGCTACTCCGCAATAGCTTTTCCCTTCTGTAATGCTTCGAAACGCTCAAAGTCTAGCAATATAATGCTGAGTGAGTAATAGATCATCGACTCAAACAAAACAATGATTGGGGAAAAAAACGCAATTACTTCTACCTTTTTCAAATGGGTGAACTATCATTTAATAAAGAATTTGTCATAATCTCAATCCCAACAATCATAACCTTCCAATTTGTGGGTTTCTAATCAATTTAACCCCTTTCAAACAGATTTTAGGCTAAAGCTTCCATTTGAATGGAACCCTAAGTCTCAATACACAATTCTTATCATAAATAATCAATTCCCCATCCTAGAAAGTGATAGTCTATACTCCTAGATGAATAAACAACCATAAAATCAACCACCCATCAATTATGTAAGGGTTTATAACTTCTAGGTTTCTACCCTTTTTCTCCACCATTAGAGGACCTTCAATTAATATAGGAGCTTTAGATGATAATGGAATGAACAATGAAAAGGGTGAGACTTACCTTCAAAGAAGAACCCACCAAGACTCTAGGAATTTCGCCTTTTACCTTCTAGGAACAGTTTTTGGTGTATTATGGGGAATGACTCGAAATCCCACAGTATAAAAAGTCAATTTCTGCCTTCCGTCGACTGCTGTAACGGTCAATGTTTCATTGCGGCGGTATCGCTATAGCAGAATTTCTCATTAACTCCCGATCCCGCGGCCAATGTTTCCGCGCGCCGCTATGGCGGACTCGCTGACGGTCTTACACCCAGCACGTGATCACATCTAACCAATGAGCTCTGGTTTTTCACCTAAAATTCCAACATCAATCTGAGGCCCTACATACGCAAACCAAACATGCACATTAATGTAAAAATACGCTACGGACTCACCCGTGGTCTCAGAACTCCCAGCAGAGGTCAAACTTACCAAGTCACCCCCAACGGAAATGAAATAAGTTTTCAAACAATGCATAACATGCACACAAGATAAAATCAAGGCCTTAATTTTTAGACTTCTAACTCTTTGAGCTTTCATTGAGCTCATTCTTAGCACTAAGCTCATTCTTAGTCTGGGAAGGGTACGGGTAGGGGTGAAATGGTCAAAGCTCTCAAAATGACCTAGCGGGTCGTTACACTGTTAGCATATATTTTTCAATTAAGATGCATTTTTTTCGATAGGCCAGCTCATGTGGATTTTGGGAATGGGAAGATCAATTGTTCGTGGAAAGTGATTGGACTAATGTTCAAGATTTAACGTCATTGTTGGATGTGGCTAAGATCAAAATGGATAAATTGAAAGAAGAAGTAATTATCATTGAGGCTAGACACCTCCTAGAAGTGAACAAAATCAAGGAAGAATTAATTGCCTTGGAGAGTAGACACCTATATGAAGTGAAAAAAGTCGTAAAGTTGGAGGAGAAACTTGCAAATTTCGAGGATGTTGGTTTTCATTTCATGGGGAATTTTTATGAGATTTCTGGCTGCATCTATGATAAAGCGAATTTCATGTGTTTTGTTGGAAAGTACATTTTGGTATTGTAATGAAGGATTATTTTAGTGGTGGACTTGTACCTAGACTTGTTTGGTTTATCCTACTTCTCTTGTTGGTATTGTTTGAGTCGATTTTAGGAATTTCTTTTGGTATTGTTTGATTAAATTTTGGCCAAAATAAGATCACAACTAAAATACACTTGGTGCATCGTCACATTTCGTCATATGATGGATCAACTATAGTCACTTATTAGCTTGTGTAATAATCCGTGTGTACAATGAGTAGGTTCTAATTCGACATTCAACTAAAGTGTGAACATAGATCAGGGGTTCAGCGTTGTTGTTCCTTTTTTTTTCTTGGAGAAAACAAAAAGTCTTTTTGGAGAAACGTAAGGATGAGATTTGACTTCAAAAGGTGAAAAATAATCAACCCAATTGCACCCAAATCATTAGATTTAAAAATGAAGTTTAATTTCATTTTCCCTCCACTAATAATTCCTATTTATTTTAATTTAAAAAATTTAATGTTAAAAACGAGTAAATTCTTCAGCTGTGGTGTGTGTGTGTATACATAAGCTACTAACTTTATATATGTATTGTTTTTACTTAATGCAACTAAAATCCACTTGGTGGATCTGTCACACTTAGTTATCCGATGGATCAACTATAGTGTACAATTAGAGAAAAAAACAAGACTAAGAGCCTGTTTGGCTTAGCTTATAAGTTGCTAAAACAGCTATAAGATGTTTTCAGCTTTTTTGAGTGTTTGGCTGGCCAGCTTATAAGTCATTTTGTGCTTAGAATAAGCCCAAAAAATAAGAAAACAGCTTATAAGTTGCTTTTTTAAGCCCATCCAAACAAGCTCTAAATCTTATGTGTGTGTTGCAAAGATGAAGAGTTTGGGATACTAGATGAGACTAAAATGAAAGCTAAAATGTACGAGCTGGTTAGCTATATATGTTGTCCGATTTTGTTAGACTTTTCCAGCGAACATGGCTGACTGGAGTGTAAAAACACAACAACTCCAAAGCCAGTCTAACGATCCAGCTTGGTAGGTCTTTCACTCTGCCGCAGTCAGTGCGCTCCACTTGGTTCGGGGCTGCAGTTCTTTTTGTACACTATTTTGACATATAGATCTATGGGTATGACGGGGCCTTATCCTGTCTTTTCTATAGCTCGTGTTCCATAGAGGTCTATAGATAGTTGTATATGGTTGGTATGTTGTGTAGACTTTTCAACTTTCATTTTTGTGCACAGCATATGTAGCGGTCTAGTCAGCTTGCACTGTTTTCCTTAGCACGTTTGTTTATATATCTATATATTGGTTGCGAGTTCTTGATGCATACAGGAGTTAGTATAGCTTAGTTACAAGCTATTTGGGTCACCATGTTACTCAGCGAGATGCAATTACGAGTGTAGCGGTGTTTGGCCAGTAGTGGTCGGGCACTCGTCACGGCTCATCAGTTTGGGTCGTGACAAATGGGATCCACCATTCCCGCCTGGGACCCCTCTCTCATACTCTGAGAACTACCTCTAGCTGGCTGGGAACCACCCTTAGAACCATGAGAAGCACCGCGGCCTGACTGAGCGCCGCCCCTCTGAGAAGCCCCACCTCAACCACCAGATGATGTCGGAGTCCTCGACGGCTGATAATCCCGCCTGGGTCGGGGACATCTCCTAGCAACATGCCCAACCTCTCCACAAGAAAAATAGGTAATAGGAGACGAATGCTGATACACAAAAGCTGAAGACCTGGATGAAACCGTCCTATCCACTGGTCTAGAGAATGAACTCTCAGGAGCTCTCTGCCTAGGTGGCTCATTGGGGGAAGCCTGTAACGCCGAATGCACAGGACGATCGGAATATGGATGATGCGGCCTCAAAAACTATCCGGCGCCCCTTGAACTAGAACCACTATAACTCCCAGTCTGACGTGGCCTCTTGTCGCTACCACCAAAAGCATAGGCCTTAGCGACCTCAACCGTAGAAGCATGCTCGATAATGGACTGGAAGGAAGCTCCCATAGACTCCATCTAAAGACAAGGAATCTACGGAGAGACCACTAGTCCCCTAACAAAACGCCTGATCCTATCGGCCTCAATAGGGATCAAAGGAGTAGAATAACGGGCCAGATATAGAAAGCGAGTCACATAAGACTCCAAAGACTTGCTCCTTTGCTCAAGATGCAAAAACTCCTCTCTACGCGCTATGTGCAAAGATCGGGGCAGATACTTCTCAAGGAAGACCCGGTAAAACTGAGTTTAGCTCAAAAGAGGGGAACCTTCAGGTCAGCAAGCCACGAAATACCTCCACCACGTCTTCGCGTCACTGCGAAACTAGTAGGACACATAATCAACCCCGTGGGTCTCCACGATCCCCATCAGGTGCAGCTACCCGTGCATATCTAGAACAAATTCACAAGCATCCTCAAAAGAAGTACCAGAAAACTTCGGCGGCTCCAACTTCCTGAATCTCCCAACAAGGTCCTGATCTAACGTGGTCATAACAACACACTTCATGGGCCTAATATCATCACTAGGAGCGGGTATCGCATCAATGCGAGGAGCCATAGTTGCGGCGGGATGTGCTACCCGCCTAGGTCCCTGCTCAGGGGTCTGTGCCCCAACTTTAGTCTGTGAAACCCCGCCGGGAGTAGTAACACCAGCTGCCGCTTGCTGTTCATCGAGGTAAATGCATTAAAAAGGGAATCAAGATGAAGTAAAACTCTAGCCATAGTGTCATGCATGGCCTAATCAGAAGTAACCTCAGGTTGTGTCCGTGTTGGTGCCACACCATCCTCCACGGCTTGACCTCGCTCCGACTGATACTCTGATTTGGGAGACGAGACCTCTCTCGGCCGCACCGCAGGGAGCCACCGCCATGCAGGCCAGGGCGCACCGCGGCCTTTCGTCTGTCGCGCCTGGGCGTCGCTCACCATCGGTGCCGCCGTAGGCGCGTGGCTCGGCACCGACCTCGGGCCGTAGTAGCTTGAGTCCTCACCATCTGTGAGAGAAGATATAAGAGTCAGATACCTATTTGGACTTTCTAGATACCAATTAGAATAAAGTAGCATGAAAGAATGAAAGAAAGTGAGATTTCCTAAATGTCCTATAGCCTCTGGCAGATAAGTACGGAGCTTATCGTACCGATCCACGAGACTCTACTAGACACGCTCTTGTATTATAGATCGGGTAACCTAGGGCTCTGATACCAACTTGTCACGACCTAATTTGCCTAAGCTGTACGGGCACTTACCTTTCCCACCTCGGTAAGCGAACTCTCAGCTCAACAATAATAAAGACGTAAATAAATAGCAATCAAGCGGAAATGTATAGAAATGTAAGTCTCACGACATTATATAATAGAAATAGTGCAGAATAATAAAGTGCTCCCAAGGTCTAGTCTAAGTCATACAAAAGCATCTAAGAGAAAATAATACAAGTCTGGAATAAAATACATAAAAGTGTCTATGTTTCTGAATAAGAATAAGACATAAATGATAGAGAAGTCTTCAAGGCACCGAACGACCGTGCTCACCCTGGAGACTCGGAACAATGCTGAAGAAGACGATCAGCCACGAGAGATGGAAGCCGAACCAACCTGATGCTCTGCATTCATAAAGAAATGCAACAAATGCGCAGTCAGTATAATACAAAGGTACTGGTAGGCATCATCGGCCGACTAAGCATAGCTAATACAATTCAGATAATACAGTAGAAAAGTAGATAAACCAACAAGAATAAGTCAAACATAATAGAAGCCAAGTATACGCCGTCACCTAAGTAGAACATCTAATCCCAAGTGTGCCAAGTCTCAATGTATCGAGTTCAAATCCAACATCACAAGTTCAATATCAAATCATCTCCAATCAAGCCGTGAGTGAAATGCAATGCAATAATGTATGAATGTAATGCAATGCCATGCAAATACTATGTACACATGTACCCGGATAGAAATATCGACATCTCGGTAGCATAACCCAAGGTGACTCGCGAAGTCTAAGTGCCACCCGTTCCGGATCTTTGCCCAACAAACAGACAGGACCCGGAATCTTTGCCCTCGGGGGGTTCTCACTGGCACCATCCTAGGGGACCCACAAAGTCCATGCACTCACTCAATCCACTATTCCGGGACTAACATTGGATATCAGACTCTCACGTCACTCAAGTAAAACTGAGCCCAGCTCATCAAAGTGTTTTATCAAGTATCTTTAGTACCTCAACAGTATATCATGAAAAATGAGAGTGCGTGCAATGCATGTATCATCATCAATAATCATGCTCAATATCACAAGTACCAACAATGGGTACGCCAATAATATATCTGACGCACAAGCACCAACAGTGGGTACACCAACAACATCATAATTAAGATGATAAAACAGAATCTAATATCTACCAACAACTCATGGCATCAAGCCAACACAATAGAACAACCAAATCACAACGCAACTGGGTGGCTAGGGCCAAACACACAACAGGGCCCAACCTAAGGCAATATCCAACCCGACTTCATACCCGAAGGTTCATATGCTGTCTCCGATAATATAATCTAAATATATGCTTCGCTATACGAAGTCTTACCAAGGGTAAGCCATAATCTATCTAGATAGCCGAACCGCAAACACCAACAACTCATTCCTTTGCCTTTCCTTTCCGCTGAGCCTCAGAACCAAAGTAATCTAGGCATATTCAAAATCTAGATTAGAAATCATAAAGAATGATACTAATATTGATACCATTCAATTTAGGTCAATTCTAACCCTAGAAATTGGGGAAACGGGTCCCACAAAGGCAAAACGGGAAATTCGGAAGCAAAATATCAAATTAAGCACTAGGTGATTATAACGCAACCACTAACTTCTAGTTTAACTCATGAAATCCCCTAATTTCGAAGTTGGAGCACAACCCCCAAATTTGAATATAAACCCTATCTCTTTGATTCAAGAATTCAATGCTAATAATGGAAGATAAGTGATTAATAATCTTAGATTCATCAAAATCTAGCATAAACCCCATCAATTTCACTATTAATAAGCCTAGTGAGAAAGTTCATCAAAGCCCACTTTCATCTTTCATTACTAAGGGATTATTAAGAGAAGGGGGAATCTATGGTGATTAGGATTATTGAAATAGTAAAGGGATTAGCAAGATTTACCTCCAAGAGTATTCTCCAAATATCTCCAAGAACAGTCCCAAAGCTTTAATTTCGAAATGGAAATAAATGAGGGATGAGGGACTAAAGGCTTTTAACACTTCATTAATTATACCCACTGCGCGTCATCCGCTTTGGCGACAGTGGGACCGCCCCAGTGGTAGCGGTCAAGCCCAAATGGCTTCGACCGCTCCAGCGGTACCGCTGCGGCGGTACTGGTGCCGCCAAAGCGGGCACCAGACACCAGAATATTTACCCAAGTTCACAATTCGATCCAATTTTTTGACTAATTCCCTAGGCTATCTGCTCATATATCATAAATATAGACACACATAAAACACGCTACGAACGCGTTTGTGTCCTCAGAATTCCTAACGGAGGTCTCGTTGATCGAGTCAACCCCGGATACCTTAATTCCATTTTCCCAACTCAAGTCCCAAAATGCATCCGAGTGCATTGGGAACCAAACCAGTTACACACACAAGTTCTAAAAAACCATCCGGATCTCTCGAAATTGACGAATTTTTAAAAAAGGTCCGTTTACCCAAAAGTCAACTTTGGATCAACTATTTTTCACTTTAAGCTCAATTTCACCAAAAGTTGCCCGAATCCGATCTAGACACCTCAAAACATGTCAACGGTCCCCTCGAATTAAAAATGTGCTAATTAATACTCGAAAAAGGGCAAATAACAACCAAACTAGTCGTTACAAGGGAAAACTAATTCGTTTGTTGGGTAAAATTAACACCTGAATATTTTCGTGAGTATCATTGCCAGGCATATGGAACAACGCAAAATTCCCAAACACGGATCCGAAGCTTATTGGCTAGGCGTGATTTTTGTTAATCGAGTTGAATTATGATTCACATTGCCCGATGGATATCTACACAACCCTATTTTATGCCGCCACTGTATATAATCATCACTTCATATCTTCACAATATATTTTCTTCTCAGTACTTCTTATCTTTTCAAATCAACTGGTAACTAGTTGGGATAAATAAACTGTTTCATAGTAGTATTATTCATACTAATTTTTCTTATTAACAGTTTTTTTTCTTCAATTTTTTAAGGTATAGAATGTCTCACCAACAACCTCAAGGACAACTATACGTTTATACGTTTATCCCCTCAACATGGTTATCCCCTCAAGAACTGTGTTTTGAACTTACTACACTAACTCGCCGTGTGGATCATGTATCCCGTGGCCAAGAGATAATGATGTTGAGGATGGAATATGTTGCTACTAGGTTGGAGAGAATCTTCACTGGCAGTGTGATCCCAGTGAATAATGATCCACAAACCTCAACTCCGTCCAGCATGCTTAAATATAATTGTGTGTTTCCAGTGAAGCCTGATCCTCAAACCTCAAATCTGCCTGGGGTATTGAAATGCACCAGCGTGTTCCTAGTGAAGACTGATCCACAAGCATCAACTCCCTGTGATATGTCGAAATAGACATTGTTTAGATTTTTATCATTTTATGTGATTTTGTGCAATTTCTATGGAATTATTAATGTTATATCTTTTTTAATGCAATATAATGTGAATTTAAAGATTTTATCTGGATATTTGGATCTTAATTAATGATTTTATTTACAAGCTAATATTATTTTTATTTTATTTTAAACTATTCACACTGTCTTGTAAAAAATCGAAGAGGTATTACTTTTTTGTGACCGGCTGTGTCTTTTAGGTTACCGGTCACACCTTTTTCTTGTCTATTTAAATGGCTAGTTTGTTCTACATAATTTTCATTCTCACTGTCCACCAACATTATCTCTCTCATCTTTTGTTCTAGGTCCATTGAAGATTCACATACATGTATGCTTCAATTTTTCACTTCACAGTTCCATATATACTAACCTAGTATTTTTTATTTACTTAGTCGTTGATCCATTTATTGTGTTCTGTCCATAGGATAAGATGGAGACCATTTTGAGGTGCACCGACAAAATGATGGATGACTTGGGAGACCACTTTGATGACCTGGACGAAAGAGTTAACATCATAGACGCGCAGTGTAGAGATATCCTCGAATAACACCAACAATTGAGAGACCGCCTTGAGGGTGTGGCAAGGAGACTGGAGAGGATGATCTGTGGTGTCTTTGGGCTCGTTTCATATTGATGCTGATCAATATGTCACTCCTCCCCCTTCTCCACCACCACTACTTTAGGATGTTTCTAGTTGTTTTCGTTGTTGGTACTTGTTTTAGTATGAAGCTATCGTTTGTGTTAGGTTGTTGTTTAAGGATGTTGGATGTGGTTTCTTTTGTTGGTACTTTTGGAACCCCCACCCCCTTTTTGAATGTATATTGAATGTAAGGGGAAGTTATGTTTTTGAATGTATATTGAAATGTAAGGGGAAGTTATGTTAGGTTGTTGTTTAAGGATGGTAGATGTGGTTTATCTGTTTATGTTTATTTAAATTATAAGAGGAAAATTAATTATTATTTAGTTAACAAAATTAACATAATAACTGGTTATTGGATGGTTGAACCTTTGTAATACGTTTATTGATGGTTCAACCAAATAAATATTTATGGGTTTATATATGGATTTATACCTCTTTTAATTGCAAAAAAAGGAGACAGACGATAAGTCTAGATTTAAGGCACCTTACGCATAGATGCATCTAAAACAACTTCTCAACAACCCTATTAATTGTGTTGTTTGTATCCGTGAAAGCATTGGATGAGATAATAACTAGATATTGGATGGTTGAACCTTTGTAATACGTCTATTGGTGGTTCAACCAAATAAATATTTCTGGGTTTATATCTGGATTTATACCTCTTTTAATTAAAAAAAAAAAGGAGACAGAGGATAAGTCGGGATTTAAGGCACCTTATGCATAGATGCATCTAAAGAAACTTCTCAGCCACCCTATTAATTGTGTTATTTGTATCAGTGAAAGCATTGGGTGAGCCTGTAGACTAGCAAGAAAAATACATATACTAAGGCTTGAAAGCCATTGGCTAGGCGTGCTTAAGGAAACGATATAAGTTCTCTTGATTCTATATGTTGTCCACATTCTTCCTTTGTTCCTCTCCATTATTTTGGTAAGTATGTGTATGTTCGAAGTTCCCAGTAGGATTTTTTTTTATGTTTTTAACGTTTCTTCTCTTGTTTCTTCACTTGTGTGCACTGAACAAATATGGAACGCATTCTCTGTCACACAGACAAGATCCTCACTCACTAACACATTGATTTTGCACCACATGAGTTCTTTGGAAGATGGGATTGATCATTTAAACACTTGTATGTGGTTGGGATTCATTGACAGCTCAAGACTAACACATTGATCTTGCTTGATCCTTATAATGGAATTCATTGACGGCCCAACCAACAACACTTTAGAATTCTTGAATTTATCTCTCACACCCCGACGAGGGGCATGGCGGGCACCTGACCCTAATAGCTGGGTACCACCTGACGCGACATAATATAACCTTAATAAAACTATTCTAATCATAATTATCATCATATGCATATAAGAGCACCTGCATATAGAAAGGCCCAACACAAGTTAACATAACGTCTTAGTGAATGACGGTATATCTATAAGCTGGCCGACAAAGCTGTCCAAAAGCATACTTCGACTATCCAAGACTGACCAGTTTGACAGACAATGCATACACATGCTACAATATCTATGAGCCTCTAGGAGTATACGTACAAACATAAGCGTCGGGACAGGGCCCCGACGTACCCATAACATAAGAAAAAGTATCATAGTTGCATAGATATACCAAAATATAGCAAGCCCGGAGTTGTAACGACCCGTTTAGTCATTACTATAAAAATTCCAAAATGTTCATAACTGTGACAGCCTGGACTTTTCCATTCGCTAAGTATTTTCGACGGACATCTATCCTAGTGGGACCCATTGTATGGGAAGGAATCAAAACATCAAAATCTGGATCGGGGACCCAGTCAGACCGCCCCAGCGTTGGGTTGACCGCTATAGCAGTGTTACACCCCGAAAAATTTCGTGTTACAAAGACTGTAGACGGCTTAGTATGAGTTCAAGGGAGAGCAAAGTTATACAAGGATCACGGTTGAAGATTATATGATCTGAGTATAAGAATATATATATGACTTTTGGAGACCGTATGGAGTAAATCAGTTAACACATTACTTGATGAGTAGCCCTCGTAACTGTAAGTTAAGGTGGGGCCCACATGTTCGGGTTTTATAAAGGACACATGAAAAGTGATATGAGTAGTACATGGGAAGTTGAGCAAATTTTAAGAAGGACCCTTAAGCCATATATGGGCATAAGCTCTCCAAAAGGATGATTTAAGGATATGCTTTCGGATGATCTGACTTGTAGGGGCCGAAATGCTATTGTAAGTTTGGAATTTAGAAACACATTAAAAATGAAAGTTGTAGATAATTGAAAGAGCTTTTGAACCATAGGTCGTGGGCCCTCATACGATATCGGGATCAAGAATTGAGGCCATTTTGTGACAAAGACTCCAAGCTGCCAAATGGCTTCCGCGGGTCCCACTTGAGAAGGTCGATGGAACCGACTTTTGAGGGTATAAATACCCTATTAAATCCATTTTTCAGCATTTTACATTATCAATAGTCCTAGAAACTTCCCAACATAGCCCCTAAACATTTATACCCCATTAAATCAAGAAGTTAACAAGATTACACCAAACTAGTCCATGAAAGGTGATTGTTCTTGTTCTACTTGATGTTGTGGCAAGTTTGGTCTTGAAGGAAGTTGGTGTGGCTGAATTCCTTCAAGTATAAGGTATTTTATTCATCCTATCTCTTGTGTTGGGTTGATTTGAAGGTTTAGCAAGTCTTAAAAGTGAAAATAGTTATAGAGGAAAGGTCATAAAGTGTCGTGTTATAGTTGTTGTGTTTATGGACTGTTTTGAGCATGATGTGGCCGTGTGGCTGGGCTGATTTACATGTATAGAGATGGTATCTAATGTTGTTGGTGTGTTGATGAGATTATACTCTTTGATTGGGAAGAAAGGAAGTGTATATTGTTGTTGTATGTCGAAAAACGTCGTGTGGGATGTTTTATGAAATATATTGGTATTGATAATATTATTGTTGATGTTGGTATTGTTGTTGTTATTGTTGTTGGTTGATTAATTGTGACTTCGGGCTAGGCATATAAACAGGAGAGATACTGCCTGAAATTTGGCAGATTCTAAAGGAGTTTGGTTTTAAGGGCTTGAGATAGGCATATGACGATAAGTCTAATGGTAGTATAATTTCTCTTGAGTGTAGATTTGCAAGTTTGGGAGAATAAGCGTTAATTCGTAAGAGATCAATCAGGTATGTTAAGCCTTTCCCTTTCTTTCTTTTTGGCATAATCCTATGATACGAGCGAACAATGGGTAATCGAGTCTCCATATTACCCTACTCTTAGATGTATTAGGAGCATCTCAGTTATTGATGGTCTTGTACCCCTCTATTATGATTATTCCTTCTGTTCATGGATCCTAAAGATTGTATCATGATAATGTTAGTTTATGTTTATGCATTACATTCATTTGCATACAGGCATATTGACCCGTGACCAGAAGGCATTATATACGCGTATATTATGTGTATATATATATATATATATATATGTACGGGGTATGGGAAAAGGGTGAGGCGTTATATACGCATTACCACCTGAACAGCTGGTGCACAGTGATGATGATTATTATGCCCGAAGGGGCCATTATGTTATTTTGCTCGAAGGGGCCATTATGCTATTATGCCCGAAGGGGCCTATATGGGATATGGATCGGGCTGTATGTTCCTCGGCACTATGACCTATGCATATCATACACCCGTAGAGGCATTTTCAGTAAGCAAACATATAGAAGCATTCAATCAGTCAGTTTAGTTTACGAGTTTCAGATTTTCTTTATGACTCCTATGTGTATGTTACTCTTCTGCCTTACATACACGGTATATTTTCTACTGATTGTTCGGGGGGGGACCGCATTTATGCCCGTGGTTCGATAGCCGGGGAAAGGCCGATTGCATCCTTAGTCGCTTCTTCGACTTGACGGTGGAGCACTCCTCTCTTGCCGGAGTTTTCGTCTAGACCTGGTATATGTTTTGATGTTTATGGGTAGGGTAGGGGCCCTGTCCCATCCGCAACATGTCCAGTATGTCAGTAGAGGCTCGTAGACACTTATATTCAGTTAGACAGTATGGCTCGTTCAATATTTGTTTGGTTATATAGTTTTATCGGGTAGCCTTGTCGGCTTGTACCCCAGCTCAGTTTAGTGATGCATGTATTTATATACCTTTCGAGGGCGGTGACCCTCCAGTTTATGATACTTATCATATAGCAAATTATGTTGTGAGTGCCCTCAGGTGGCCCAGAATGAGCATGAGCAGGTATGCTATGTATGTATTGTGGCATCTAGGAGGTCAGCTTCTGGGTGTCCGTCATAGCCCTCCGGTTGGGCTGTGACAAAAGTGGTATCAGAGCAGTTCATCCTAGGGTGTGTCTATGAGCTGTGTCCGTAGAGTCTTGTTTATGGGTGTGAAGCATGCCACACTTATAAACAAGAGGCTGCAGGACATTTAGGAATGATTGACCCTTTTTTCTCATCTTAGATCGTGTCGCAGAGCTAAATTATAGGATGCGATATCCCTGATTCTAATCCTAAATATTTTGATTGCGGATGAGTAGTTGATTACTCCGCTATGAAATAATTTATGAGAATTGAAGATGTTACTCCGAAAGGTATGTTTCCTGCCTTATTGATATTGATAGACTTTGATATGAGAACCTAAGCTAAATGTTACGGGTATTGTGGTCGCCCTGTGAGGCATTGGATATGTTTTCTGGGCTATGTGCACGAATGAGGCCGTAAGAAGTACAGAGGAAACTCTGCTGAATTTTGTACAAATTGAATTGTTTGAATGTCTATTCTATAGAGAAAGAACAAAGGAAAAATGCGACAATCGGATGTTTGGTAAGTCATGATTGAATGAACAATTATGAGATGCCTTCAAAGAGAAGTTTTAGAATGATTGTAATTTAATTAAGGGAAGAACCCTGGAGGGGGAAAAATGATTAGCAATTAAAGGAGTTGGAATAAGTGCATTCGAGATTTCGGAGAATTGAGATTATTGAAGGTATAGGGAAAGTTGACACCAAGAATTCAAGTGCAGTATTACGATTTATAGATTGGTGAGTAAGAGATAACGAAGAGATATTGATAAGGGAAAGGAAGTTAACGAGTAAGGAAAAATTTTACTCTAGAAGTTTATATATATCTACATAAGATCAGGACGGGTTGATGACAGGCACACATACTCGTTTATTAGACTTCCCTATATGATGTAGGTTTACATTGGGATTTAGAAATCACCAGTCATTCGACTTCTAGGGGATTTTGAGTATTTGGTAGTTGGTACTATTCTGAGATTCATGATGGCTGATATTTGGCATAAATATCATGTTTTGTGTCATTTTATATCCTACTCTTATGACTTTTATCGCTTAATTCATGATGCAATCATTGTATTTCAACTCATGTCATTATATTTCATGTGTATAGGTACGATGATGACAAACGATGAAAAACTGTGCTTAAAGTGATTGATTTTGGAGCATATGAAGATTAGACGAGGTGACGAGTCGAAGACCACAAAGGATGAACTAAAAGGAAAATAATTTGACTGAAGGGTCCGCTTTTCTTCCACATCGCGTGAAGAAAGCGGACAAAACCAGCTCCAGGCATTATCATCAAGCCTTCCTTCCGCAATGCGGAAGGAAAGCGGGGTTCTGCGCAAGCTTTCCCGGTTCGACTAGGATTAGGTTTACTTATTTTTTGTTTTTACCCTAAACTATATATAGACGTTTTATTAGCTGAAAACGGTGTGCTGGGATTATTCAAAGACTTGTAAGCCACCGTTCTATTTTCTCTCTCTAGGTTTATTTTATTTTTCATCTTTTTTAACCCTAGATTATTCATGAATTCTTTTGTCCATAATCGAATCATGAGTAGCTAAACTTCTTAATTCTAGGGTTGTGGCGAAAGACTTGAAAGTTGGTTTGATGACAATTATTATCTATTGATTTTTCATATTTCGGGTTGCTTATTTATTCTTGTTCTTAATTGTTTGATTATCCGGCCAATAGTTAGACACTATCTGTGGTGCGCGAATTGGACTTGAGAAAGGGAATTGACGTACGTAATAAGAATAAATAGAGTTTGTTCGATTTAATCGTTTCGCTACTGAGGATAGAGATATACCCTTTAGCCCTACTTAGTTGAATACGGAGAAATAAATGCGTTCTTGTTACCTCTCGATGACCATAAAGATATAGGCGTTATAGTAACATCTACAAAGCTTGCTTGTGAGTAGTTCGAGAGAATATCATAAAGTATAATTAACTCCGTCAACTAGTAGCCCGGGAAATAAAATAGGTGGAATTGTCCGAAGATCAAGTTGAATTGTCGAAAGCCATGACCACTAGATCTTTCTCTCATCGATAATTCTTACAATCTTTGTCAAGATATTCCCAGTCCACAAAAACACCCATCACAAATTGTTTACTTTTCATAGTTTTAGTTTAGTACAATAAACATCTTGATTTTCACTTTATTGAATAGTTTCATCCGAATTTGAATTAGCTTAACAATAAGAGAATCTAAGTCTGTGGGATCGATATCCGGACTTAACAGTCTATATTACTTGTACGACCACGTACACTTGCGTGTGCGTTTGGGAGCAACAAGTTTTTGGCGCCGCTGCCGGGGACTTAGCAATATTACTGTTTTTTTAATTTGGATTTTGAATTTCTATTCAAGTTTTTATTTATTTATTATTATTTTATTTTATTTTTAATTTAATATTTTTGTTAGTTTGCTTGATATGGCATCTTGGAGTAAAAATTGGTCGAATATTGGTTGTTCCTATTTTGGTGATCCTTGTTTGATTTGTGGAGGACCCCACTTTGTGGCAACACCGTCAAAATATTTTCGGGAATGGGTTGTGTGCACCTTCCCAATCTTGTGAGTGGAATATTTGTAATATATGTGGTGGTCAAGACGGTCATTGGAATGGTTGTCCTAACTCTCACTCCCCATCCCCTAGCCCATATTATGATTCTCTTGTTATTTGTGATGTTGACAGTAATAACGAAGTGGAGGATGCGGAAAGTCTTGCTCGGGTTAGCGATATGATGAAGCAAATAAGGGAGCAAATGATGGAGCATGATGCATTAATGAGAGAGCAAAACGCAGAAATGTGAAAAGCCATAGAGAGGATTCGTGCCAAACTCACAGAGATGCAGGCCGAGGCCGAAACTTGTAATGATCTACAAGTTACAAGCTTAGCCGATACTCAAGACGAACCTCAAACGAAGAAGAGAGAGCGAGTTCCCAAGTAGATAGCTTTGAAGAAGCGAGAGATAGTGAGCCAATCTTGGCTAACAGAAAAAGCTCAACAAATGAAATTTCATGGGTTTCTCCGTGATGGTCTTACAAACATGGCTACACAACTGATAGAAGGTAGAACTGAGCTCAGACAATAGATAGACCAATTTGGCTCAGATATCCATGGCTTGCAGGCACAAATGAATAAAAAGGTTGAGGTGTCTGATGCCCAACTACATATTACCTTGGATAGTGGCTCGCATGTGGAGCAGATACAGGAACGCCAACCATTCGATCAGATCTTTGTTGATGATGTTATTGTTGAGGAGGTATACAAAAATATGGATGTCAGAAATAATGCAGTTTTAGAGTTAGGGCGTGTTGGTCCTTGTTCTAAATATTTTTCTACATTATGCGTGGTTGGCGACATGGAAATCGAGCCTTCCACACTGATGAAGAAGTGTATAGATGAGGAACAAGAGCCTTATATCCTGAAATTTGCCACACCGAAAAGACAAAGAGACATTCCTCACTTAAGGGCCAAGAAGTTCAAGAAACGATATCTATTGATTGGTTCCTTTATTTTCACACCACCGCCCCAGAAGCGTGATAGAAAATTGGATGCAAAATTAGGGGTGAAATTCATAAGTTCAAGGTGGAGGAAAAAGTTGATTCATATCGTGCCACGACGATTAGGGGAAGTCTGAGTACCCAAAGTTAAAAGCTGAGGAGCATGCCACAGTTGTAAGTGTGGGATCATTCGCCCCTTGATGATGAGAGCATGTTGCTAGCTAAGCCCTAGTGGGCCCCAGGGAGTATTTTTTACCTTGCTTGCGCTTTGTTTTTTTTCAAATATATATGCATTGAGGGCATTGCATAATTTTAAGTGTGGGGTGGGAGAATACGTTCCTGGTTTATAACAACATATTTTGAGGTTGCGGATGATGATTAGTAGGCCTTAGGATTATTTTTTTTTAGTCGTTTTGCATCTTAGTGTCGAAAAAAAAAAATAGAAAAAGTTGAAAAAAAAATTCAAAAAGA
This sequence comes from Lycium ferocissimum, assembly GCF_029784015.1. Taxonomy (NCBI): domain Eukaryota; kingdom Viridiplantae; phylum Streptophyta; class Magnoliopsida; order Solanales; family Solanaceae; genus Lycium; species Lycium ferocissimum. The sequence continues at coordinate 68,336,576 of NC_081350.1, read as the reverse complement.
TTTATTTTCCTTATTTTTCTTTGATAACTTCTTAAGTCCCTCATTAGTAGGCATTCATCATCCACCCCCTTGGGTTTTCTTATGGCCTCGGTTCTTTCCCAAGAGGGGCCCTTTGAACTGGGCGTAGGTAGATTTTTATTTTTATTTTTTTATTTTAGTCATAGAAAGGGCTTTTCCTGATGATGGGTGGATGACAACCTGCTTGAGGGAAAATTAGTCCTTAGGATAGGTGTATTCAAATGCTAGGTGCAGGTTAGGTGAAGTATTGGCATATGAGTGATCTTGAATTTTTCCCCTTTGTGAAAGCATGCCTTGAAAATTGTATCACTTTACTTGAAAGCACTTGCAAAATAGTCGTTATTTGACTCGTATGACCCACTTGACATTGTTGATTTTCATTGTTGTTTGATTCGGGGGACAACCGGATTCCTCTTGCGTTGATTGTGTGCCATGTGTGAGTAAGGTTTTGCATTTGAACCCATGTTTGGTATTGACGTCTAGAACTTGCCCTGTGTGTTCACAAAGCGAAATGAAGTTCGGTTGAGCCTAGAAAATGATAGAGGCGTTTCTTTGATTAGTCACTAAAAAGCCTAAAAAGTTATCCCACCAACTTGCAAATAGCACCCTAGTTAACCCTTTTGAGCCTTTAGCCTTTTCTTTGATAGCAGTTAATTAGCCTTTACCCCTTCGTTCTATAAAACTTGATTTTTGATCCAAATACTCTATGAGCACTTTAATCATTTACATATATAATGGGAGTTGGGATGTGAAATAAAGAGGGGAAATGGTTGTTAATTGTAATCTAGGAAGATAATGGGAGCACCGAATGAAAAGAACTAATTCACTTGTTAATCTGAAAACGAAAAAAAAAATGTAGCGAAAAAGTTCCCTTCTAACTTGTGTGACTTTTTTAAAAAAGAGTGGTGCTTAAACAAAGAAAATGGGTGAATTGGGAGAAATTTAAAGGTTGGTCAGTGTTGAATAAGGGCTAATGAAGAAATGGTGGAATAATGATAGAAGTATATGTATTAAAGTGCTTGGGAGGATAGTCACTATTATCCAAATAATTCCTACCCGTCCCTTAGCCTACATTACAACCCTCGAAGTCCTACTTAATTCTAGGTTCGTCTTACTTGTATTAGTGGAGTGGTTACACTACGGGCAAGCCTATGGTATGCCGTACTTTGCATGTGATATATTTTGTGAGAGTGAGCTTAATTATTGATTTTATGTCCATTGATTTAAACATATGTGATTCTTGAGAGATATGGACTACTTTCTTTTGGTGAGGGCACATAATTAGCAATAGAGTGGTGAAGTGTTGATTTCTTGATCATAAGGTTGCTTACATGTTTTAAAGTGGTGTCGTTGGGTCAATTGGTTTTAAAAGTGAAGTGTTTTTTTTTAGAAGGTGGTCCTTGGTGCTAATATTTGAAAGTTTTTAAATCTTTGGCATGGCTTTCGCAACTCGGTTCATTGTTTTGGTTTTGAAATCTTTCTTTTGAGATAGCCATACTAGCGAATCCCGTTGAACTTTGTTTGAATGAGTTAGGCTAGAAGTGTAGTTTAGTGTTGGTTTGAGTTTGCTCGAGGGCGAGCAAAGTCTAAGTGGGGTGGTGATATTTGGCACAAATATCATGTTTTGTGTCATTTTACATCCTACTCTTATGACTTTTATCGCTTAATTCATGATGCAATCGTCGTATTTGAACTTATGTCGTTATATTTCATGTGTATAGGTACGAGGATGACAAACGATGGCTTGTGCTTAAAGTGATTGATTTTGGAGCATATGACGATTAGACGAGGTGACGAGTCGAAGACCACAAAGGATGAACTAAAAGGAAAATAATTCGGCCCGGAAGGGTCCGCTTTTCTTCTGCATCGCGTGAAGAAAGCGGACAAAACCAGCTCCAGGCATTACCATCAGGCTTTCCTTCCGCATCGCGGAAGGAAAGCGGGAGGCCTCAGTACATTGCGCGATGCGGAAGGAAAGCGTGGTTTTGCGCAAGCTTTCCTGGTTCGACTAGGATTAGGTTTACTTATTTTTTATTTTTACCCTAGACTATATATAGACGTTTTATTAGCTGAAAATGGTGTGCTGGGATTATTCAAAGACTTGTAAGCCACCGTTCTATTTTCTCTCTCTAGGTTTATTTTATTTTTCATCTTTTTCAACCCTAGATTATTCATGAATTCTTTTGTCTATGATCGAATCATGAGTAGCTAAACTTCTTAATTCTAGGGTTGTGGCGAAAGACTTGAAAGTTGGTTTGATGACAATTATTATCTATTGATTCTCCATATTTTGGGTTGCTTATTTATTCTTGATCTTAATTGTTTGATTATCTAGCCAATAGTTAGACACTATCTGTGGTGCGTAAATTAGACTTGAGAAAGGGGATTCACGTACGTAATAAGAATAAATAGAGTTTGTTCGATTTAATCGTTTCACTACTGAGGATAGAGATATACCCTTTAGCCCTACTTAGTTGAATACGGAGAAATAAATACGTTCTTGTTACCTCTGATGACCATAGAGATATAAGCGTTATAGTAACATCTACAGGCTTGTGAGTAGTTCGAGAGAATATCATAAAGTATAATTAACCCGTCAACTAGTAACCTGTGAAATAAAATAGGTGGAATTGTTCGAAGATCATTTGGATTGTCGAAAGCCATGACCTAGATCTTTCTCTCATCTGATAATTCTTACAATCTTTGTCAAGATATTCCCAGTCACAAAAACACCCATCACAAATTGTTTACTTTTCAGTTTTTAGTTTAGTACAATAAACATCTTGATTTTCACTTTCTTGAATAGTTTCATCCGAATTTGAATTAGCTTAACAGTAGAATCTAAGTCTCTGTGGGATCGATATCTAGACTTAACAGTCTATATTACTTGTACGACCACGTATACTTGCGTGTGTGTTTGGGAGCAACAATGGCCAAGTTACTTCCGATATTAATGATGACCTTGAACTCAAGAATTAGAAATGGTTAGGTAAGTTGGTTTACATTTATGATTGTTTTTACGGATTGCTTATACAACTTCTAAATGTGATGTTGCTTGGCTGACGAAGGAAGTAGAGATTGTATCAATGTTGCTCCCTAACGCACACGCAAGTATACGCGGTCGTGCAAGTAATATAGGATTTTTAAGTCCAGATATCGATCCCACAGAGACTTATAGTTAACTATTTATCAAATTAAACTAATGCTAATTATCTAAACAAGAAATAAAATCCAAATTATATTTGTAAACTAATTAAAAATAAAAGAAAACAAATAATGAACTTCAACCAAGAAAGAGCAAATTTTTTATCGGAGAAGAGATAGATCTAGGGCTATGACCACTAACAATCCAGTTGAGTCTTCAAATCGTTCTACCTATTGGTTACTAGTTGACGGGTTAATTGTAACTTTATGATATTCTCTCGAACTACTCACAAGCCTGTAGATGCTACTATAACGCCTATATCTCTATGGTCGTCAGAGGTAACAAGAACGCATTTATTTCTCCGTATTCAACTAAGTAGGGCTAAAGGGTATATCTCTATCCTCAGTAGCGAAACGATTAAATCGAACAAACTCTATTTATTCTTATTACGTACGTGAATTCTCTTTCTCAAGTCCAATTCCCGCACCACAGATAGTGTTCAATTAGTGATCAAGTAATCAAACAATTAAGAGCAAGAATAAATAAATAACCCAAAGATAGAAAATCAATAGATAGAAACGATAATCAAACGTCAACTTTCATGTTTATGTCAAAGCCCTAGAACTAAAGAATTTAGCTCCACATAGACATGGAAGAAAAACAACAAATCATCCGAATAAAAATGTCAAAATAAGTATTACAGAGAAGAGAAGGTAAAACCCTGTAAATACGGCCTCCACGGCGGCTCCAAGCTCTCTCTAAGTCCAAAGTTATGAACTAAGGGATTCAAGCTATCCAAGTTATGTAAAAACTCTATAGAATATGTATTTATAGGGTACCAAAAGACTTGGGCTTTTAAAAAAAACAAATCCAACTCGGATCAGGAAAAATTGCGGGCTCGCATCACACCCGCATCGCGTATCAAAACGCGGAAACAACGGGAATGCCATTTTCTTTCGTCTTGACTTGCTACCACGTGAATGTTGTCTCCTTTCAATCCTTTCTTTTGCTTCTCTTCAATTTCGTCTTCAACTTGGGAGACAAAGTTTGGGAGTGTCTCCCACTTTGTCTCTTTTCTTCTTTTTTTTTCACTTTTTATTCAATCTCGCTCCAAATCTCTTCATCGTTACATCGCTTTATGCCTACATAGTAAAAATATAATATTAAGCACAAAACAATTATAATTGATACTCAAAAGATAATTAAAAGTATTAAAATGTGTGGCAACAATGGCTAAATATATGCAATTTATGGCCGAGCATCAAAAGTTTAAGTCGCAATTCAATGGGTAGTGATAAATATTCATTAGTATTATTATGTGTAGTGCATATATTTATTACATGAATGCTACTAATGATGTTGATTATATTTTTTAGGGGTTATACACCTACTTAAAACGATGGTCCTTCCTCAAGTTTTGGTGTAGTCGATTACTATCGGTACGTCTACTTTTTTAATATCAATAGTATTATTTGATGTTTAGTAGTTAAAATACTCTAGTTTCTTATGTAGGGAGAATGAAGTCGTTGCACGAAATTATAGGAAAAGACCTGCTCTGGGTGGTGTGGATTATCCAAATTATATAGATACATCATCGAGTGATAGTGAGGAAATACCTAATGCAGAGGAAAGTGAAGATGAAGAAAGTGAGGATGAGATTGAGGTTGGTGCTAATCCTCAATATCAAGTAGAACTTTTGCAAGACATGATGAATAGTTCGGCACGCCGGGAAACCGGGTCGCGCGCACCCATTTGACCAGCAAGAGCCTATGCCGTAAAGCCAGTTTCAACAGCAAGAGTCGACCCCGGTTCAGTGGCATTCCGATGAGATCCCCTATCTCGATCATCTTCAAGATTGCCCCGATGCCTTTGTCTTTACTAGGGATGATGATCATATTCGGCGAAGTTTGTGGAAAGAGCCAGTGAATCTTGTAAAACAAATGGTTCATATTGAAAAAGGCATGATTTTCAACTCAAAAAATTCATTGCAAAGGGCTGTTAAGATTTATTGCATCCAGGGGATGAGGGAGTTCAAAGTTGACGATTCCACTCGAAAACTTTGGCGATTGGTCTGTAAGCGAAAAAATCAAGGTTGTCAATAGATGCTCTGTGGTAAGGAGACTTTTGAAAAGATGTGTACTATTTCAAAGTTCAACACATGGCACACTTGTGATATGGGTGACCTCTCAGATGATCATTGCAATCTAGATACCAATATGATTATTACTGTGTTAGTTGGCGAAATTGCAAAAAGCCCAAGGTATCCCCTTCGCCTAAGTGTATTTTAATTTTGATGTTACTACGATGTTCCTCGTTGCTATATACTGATATTTCAACTTATCCATGTACCCTATTAAAGATTGTATTACAGTCGTCCTGAAAGTATATCGCAAAACCATTAGTAGGCGGAAGGCGTATCTTGGGCGTAGGCGTGCACATGAGATAGTCTACGGTAGTTGGGAGGGCTCTTTCAAGACATTGCCGAGATACATGACGGTTCTACAACACTTCAATCCTGGTAATGTTGTTGAATGGAAGCTCAAATCGAAGCCTGGTGGCCCGGTAATATTTTTGAGTTTGTGTTTTGGGCATTCAAAGCATGCATTGATGGTGCTCATTGTCGGCCAGTAATATCAATAGATGGAACACATGTGTACGGGGTATATGACATAAATCTGCTAATTGCGGTTGGAATGGATGCAAATGGATATATATATTCCCTCTAGCTTTTACAATTGCAGCTAATGAGAGCACTAATACATGGGCTATGTTTTTGAACTACTTGAGGCAACACGTTATTAAGAATCGTATGGGCATATGTGTTATATCAGACAGAAATGCTGGCATATTGAGCAATATGTTTAATTTGCATGGGTTGCCTACCATCGTTATTATTTAAGGCATTTGAAGGCAAATTTCCAAAAGGCATATCGAAGCCCAGCACTTTGCAATTGGATGTGGGTGGCTGCAACAGAGCATCAGGAAAAGAAGTTTCACCTGAAGATGGAGATTATTAGGCGGGCGGATGAGGAAGCCTTCCACTAGCTGAATAAAATTGATAAAGACAAATGGACATTGCACCAGGATGAAGGAAGGCGATGGGGTATGCTGACAACAAACAGCTCTGAGTCATTCAATAGCTTGTTGAAATCTTCATGGGGACTACCCGTCACCGTAATGGTGAGAATAACTTTTAAGCAGGTTGTGGAGCGATTCGTCACTAGATCAAAAAAGGCCAAAGGACTGGTGGCAGACGGTCTAAAATGGATGCCAAAACCGTTACAATTGTTCGAGTATCACAAATTTAAGGCTCAGCAACACGACCGGATGGAGTACAACTATGCAGAGCGCATATTTGAACTCACAGCAAGTGTGCACCAAGGTAAAGGAGGTAATGTTCACACAATTTGTGACATTCCAAGAACATGCACATGTGGCAAGTGGCAATCATATCACATGTCATGTTCTCATGCGTTCAAGTGTTTTATCACAATAGGAAAGAATACCTCCACGTACATGGCTAAGGAATATACACTTGAAAATTATGCAAAAACATATGCTGGAAGGTTCTACCCACTTGGTAGTGAGAGTTATTGGCCACCGGATCCATTTTCCATGGTTGCAAATAAAGCATTTATCCGTAAATTCAAAAAGAAAGCATACTCCCGTATTCCTAATGAAATGGATGTTTCACTAGGGAGATACACTCGAAAATACTCATTTTGCAATTATGTTGGCCATGATAAGCGTAAGTGTCCCTTACGGCATAGTGGTCAAAATACATCTCGCGATGGAAGTACCTCTCGTGGCGGAGGAAACTTCTGTGGTGGTGATAGATCCTCGGTGGTGGCATGGCGGTGATGGCAGAAGATCAACTCAAGGGCATGTGTAGCCTCATGTATTTTAAGTTTTTTCTTTGTTTGATGATTGTATTTTAACAACTTTGGGTTCCAAATTAATGAACAAGTTTAAGTATTTTCATATTGTTAAGAATGATGCAATTTAATTATTTTGAGATTGGTATGAATGATGCAATTTTGACTAAAAAAGTAACACGCTTAAATCGAAACCCTAAAACATAAATAACTTAAAGCTAATGACAAATCTTCAAACAAAAATGGACTTCGAGCACTTTTCAATCACTAAAACGACAATCCAAAGTTTAGCTTATCCTTGATGTATTGAGCTTACCTTATTAATCGCACAAAAATAAGTAGGATTCTATATAAAATATTCTGGAGTCCCGAAGCATGATTAATCTATGGCTAAAGTACGTAAAAAAGTGTGAAAATGTAAAAGAAACAAAAGAAAAAAAGAAAAAAAGAAAAAAAAAAAAAAAAGGGGGACTCCTTTAACGCAGTAAATTACTGCGTTAAAGGTACTAAGGTAACTATTTTTTTTGTTGGGGTATTTTGGTTCAAAAGGTCTTTTTTTGGGTCATTTTGATTCCGGACTCGCCTTAACTGCACTTGTCCAATATGCATGAAAATGGGTTGCTATCATGCCAAGTTTTAAAAAAAAAAAAAAATTGAGCTTCTTAGTTTAATGTAAAAAGTGAAATTTAAACGCATCAATAAAGATGAATATACTTGAAGTTTAACTAACAAAACAATTCCCCATTCATCCGAAATAGTATTTTAGTAAAGAAGAGAGGCATTCTGGGCCGACTACTACGACTACATGCCCATCTAGTGCAGTGGCTTGGAAGCAAGCTACCTTGACCATCTTCCGAAGTTCTAAAGAATTTACTGATCAAAGGCTGTAAGGCGGACTGCTCTACATTCAGCCAGTTGAAATTTAAATTTCAAAGCAAAAGTTTGAGATTCATGTGTATATCAATTAACCCTGCCTCAATTCCAAATCAGTTAAGGTCAGCTATACGAATGTCTCTCACCATTCTGCTCTAGTAAGGGTCATTCATAGTATTTAGTGGTTTAATCATAATCTGACAATGTTTACGTTGTTCCTCAATTTATAATAACTCTCTTCTCCTTTATTCTGATTCAGGACCGGCAAATATTAGGGGGGAGAGTAAAATTTTGAGGCAAGCACAATTGATGTTGCTTGTTGCACAAGTCCAACAAACAATATTATTTGTGCAAGTTCAAATGATTATTAAAGCACTTGTCCTGTCATATTTGGTGTTAGTTAACCATTATTTTTTCTTTGGTACACCTTAGTTAACCATTATGCCTAAACATGAAATAGTACTAATGGCCATCATTAACCATTATAGCAGAGCGTACCAGCATTGTTCTCCTCATAATTCATGTCCAATTTACTCTTTGGATCGATTATGATGCAAGAAATACACTTCTTGCTTGCTTGGGAAATATTTAAATAATATACTATCATTAGGCCTACCATGATCAGGGTCAGGCGACCCAATTATGAAAAACAGATGGTAATTTCCTAGTGCTTAAAAATTTTTGAACTAACCAACATGTCTTTAAGGCGTGAAACACTATTTTACATGAGAGAAAAGAAAGGTATCTTGGACAGTGATCCAAGTGCATAGAGCAATAAGAATTTTTTCTTTCAATTCTTTTCTCTCTTGGGTTTTCACTTTGTCAGGACATAATGATGGACTCCATGTTAAACTTTCACTAATGCGCTAGTGCTATCTTGTTGCTTTTTAAAAGATATTTCATGAGTGGGGACAAAGCTTCTATAACCTTCAATCTGATTGTTCATTTCATGTGAATAAAGTGAAGACTTGACCATATGTATCCAATACAAAAGTAAAAAGAAAATGAGAGCTTTGGCAACTTTTACAACCAAAAGCTTTAAAGAGTGCAATATTTCCACCTGTTATTAGAAGTGTTGCTCTAATTTCTAGGAGAAGAAGATTATACTATACGACTCCAATTTTCAACTCAAATTTTAGCTCTCCCAACATAATGATGAAATTGAATGGTACAAAGAAGACTCGGCATGTTCTACATCTGTATAAAATAGTTATATGCTCCCTGATCTGCAATACAAATTTTTACGAGGTTGCTGTATGAATCAATAGCTAACTGTGGTCCAAGTCAACCTGAAAAAGAAAAACATAATCATCTAGTATTTTGCTTAAAAAACAGATAAGAACTCATACAAAAGGGACTCAATTAAGAGTGTCAAAAGCAGATGAAAGATGGTGAGAGACAATTTAACTTAAATGTTCGAAGGCAAGTACTCGTTTTGGTAGATGATTGACAACCTCCTATTTTCTTCACACTATTCATCCTCAAAAAGTCAAATTTACCAAAGGGCTGAATTTCTATTTTAATTTATTCCTCCAACTATAAACACCATTTGTGGTAAATAAAAGATTCGCCTTTATTACTAAATCTTAGGCTTTCATGGATCAATCAAAGAAAAGCTAGTCCAAGAGATTTACAATCAGTGTGAACTTCCTTCAGAATTAAAGCAACAATCATTTGAACCACACTTACAAAAGGGGTTCCTATCCATTTTGAACAAGATGGGATCAGAATCACACTATTCACAGAGCGAAGATTTTTTTTTTTTCTGACGGCCGGGCTGCTGGAAGTAGTATTACTAAATCTAGACCAGAAACTATCAAGAAAGAAAGTGAAGAAAGACTTATAATGGAACAAGTATGTATAAGTTGTTATATTCACTTCAATTAAAGGATCACTCAACATCGTGTACAAAAATCGCTCCAACAATGAAAATACATATGTAACAACATACTGTAGTAGCTAAGCCAAAGAACTACTGTCAAAAGAATGTGCTAAGAGAAAGAATATCCACATCTGTAAAGACAAAACTGAAGATTTAAATTACAAAAAGGTCTTTACACATTTAGCTCTTCCGTGGATTTCTTGGATATTCTATAACTAATCATCCCAGTCATTTTCCCATCCGTCCTTTTTAGTTGACCTAGACGTGAGGCCATTAGCAGAGATGTTTCCGTAGCTACGTCCACCTGGTGACTTCACTGCATTCTCCTCATCCCAATCGTCATCCCAATCCTGATCCCAACCATCTGCTGCAACAAAATTTGCAGCTGAGGTAGATTCCGGCATTCCCATCTCTAATTCCTGATATGGAACTCCATCTTGATTTCTCTTCTTCCTTAGCTTGCAGCAAGCCCATGTCCCGCCAAAAAGTAGGGCTACAAGGAAACTGAAATATGCACCATAGATGGGGGTCACACGCTTAGAATAAAGAGACACCTGCTGCAGAATGTTCTCTACAGAAACACGTCGGTCCAATTGAAGCCTGCACCTACCATCTCCAGCATTCAGCACTATTTCAGCACCTTTGCCCAAGATTGATGAAATATCGATCTATCATAGCAGATTTGTAATATTAGAACAAACGTCCAGCATAGCATAACTGGAAAATTAAGCAGCCTTGTACTTGCACAAAATTGCAAAATTACGAGCGAAGCACACATTGGGAGGTCTGCAGTTGTGGTTGGAGACAAAGTAACTATCTGAAAACGCTTGGTAAAAAATTCCAAGTGCCAAAGGTGCATAGCAATTTTGCGTGACAATCTTGCCAAAGTGGGAACTTCTGAGATTTTAGAACTTCATTTTCACACAATCTTTTAAGCACTAAGATGTACTGATACCCACTCTCTTAAGCACTGGAATACATTAAGTTAAACCTAGTGTCTGTAAATGCCAATTATAGATCTCCTTAATTTTATTTCTGTTAGCACAGAAGTGCTTATACAGTAGTAAAATAAATTCTTAATCAAGTGTCGTACAGGCTCTTTTTATGGCTAGATTGGAACACCCCAGACGTCTTATGAAATGGCAATTTTATGAAAGTACTATTATGAAAAATTCCTCTCTGACAAGCTAGGATAATCACCACACCTCCTTAAAAGTAGCACCAGCAGCCAAAAGAATTGGAAAAAACAGAACCCAAAGAATGATGCACTTTAATCTTATATCCCCTAATACTTCTTAACAGTCCATTTAATTTTATACAGATCTTTTTTTTAAAATTGGCAACTGTAGATTTTTTTTATTATTATTATTATTTTTTTTTTTATACAGATCTAATAAGAATCATTGAATCAAGAAACTGCTCCATCTCGTTATACTATCAAACAGTCAGGAATGCCTTCATGATAGTGATAAAAGTATTATAATAACAAAGCCCGTGAGATTTTCAAGGGTGAAGGGTGGCGAAGATCAAAGAAAAAAATTCAATTTTAGAAGCTTGCTCAAATGCATATGCACCTTATTGTATGACCTAAAACACTCAATCATAATCAGTTTTAGTTTTACCACAAAATCAGTTTATATGCATCCAACTGACAGTTTCTAATATATAGAATTTCTAGATGAAATCAGGTAGGGTATTTCAGGTCAAAGAAATTAGATTATTCATTTTGGTGGAAAGAACTTTTTTGTTATGACCGAGAAATCAATCTGAGGCCAACCTTTAGGACCAACAGTAACCTTCGAAACTCTGGGATAATGCACCCCCCCCCCCGCCCCTCTCTATCGTTCCCCCCTTGAATACCATGCTCAGTTCGCACGGCACAGGGTCACAAGTCCCTCAACCTTTGCCACTTGAACTAACCCCGTTTAGGGGAGGGGGTTCCTACTATAGGTTCACTTCTTTCAAGTTGGCTTCTAAATCCCTACAACACAAAAATAAAGAGATGCACTTTCAAGTTTCACATATTTCTTTTCTTTCTTTGTTTAAAGAAAGTTTGCACATGTTGCAGTGTATGACCATCTCATCTAAATGCTTAAACTGTTAAAGAGAGCTTACTTTTATTTACTTGTGCCTTCGACACGCTCCCCAATGCACTCCCTCACGTGTAGGCTTGATTATTTTTTATGAGTCAACCCCGTGGAAATTTTTTTCATAGTAAGTGGCGGTGAGACTCGAATGTTGAACCTCTGTCTGCTTTGATTCCATGTTGAAAAATGTGACCATCTCATCTAAAAGCTTATGCTATTAGAGAAAGCACACTTTTATTTACTTAATTATGTTTTCAACAACACATATTTCATCAATGCACCAAGTTAGGACAAAGCTGAGTATACAAAGAATCCTTCAGGTACTGTTCCGTATCTTGAACTATGTGATACACTCAACCTGAACTCCTGAAATGTGATGCCTATAAGACAAAAAGAGTAACATAAAACTCCTTATCAAAATAGAGTTATTCCTAAAACTTTACTACCTTTACTTCCCCCTTATTCATGCTTTGGTTCAATTCAAACCTCCCAATTTGCTAGTTACATCACGTATACAAGAATTTCTTGAGTATCCCAATCATTTTTTGTCAGATATCAAAATTACCTAGAAGACAAGAAACCTTAATTTAAACTATCCTATGCTAGTCATCATCCTTTTGTAAACAATTTTTTTGTGGGCCTCATCCCATTCATAAAGGGCTTTCAGCCCAACCTTACAGCCTTGGAACTCCAGCAACATATATCTTCACTTCTAAACCATCTATTATCTAGACTATATTTGATTTTTAGCAAAGATGCACAAAGCTGTTATAATGATAAAAGTAACTCTAAACAATCTCATTCCTACATTTGAATTACGACTGTTCCTCAACTCCGCCCTCCAACCAAATAAATATAGCAGTTTTATATAACTACATGATCATGATAGGCAGCGAAAGGAATATGTATTAGTGTGGTGTGTAATGCAAAGCCTAAGAAAAGACTGATCCTTCTAGTGCTATTCAGTTGTAAGGGACCTTACTAGAACGAACTAAATGGAATATGACAAAAACAGAGAGCACTGTAAAGAGCAATTGAGAATTCTATTAGTGTGGAGTGTAATGCAAAGCCTAAGAAAAGACTGATCCTTCTGGTGCTGTTCAGTTGTAAGGGACCTTACTAGAACGAACTAAATGGAATATGACAAAAACAGAGAGCACTGTGAAGAGCAATTGAGAATTCTACCCAACATTCCTTGTGGAATATAACCCCCACAGGTAAGGCTGGATAAAGAAATCCAGAAACTAACTGTAGTAAAAACCCATGACGGGAATTCCTATATAATAATTTGAGCTGCTTATAAAACATAAAATAAGAAACTTCCAATTGTGCATTCCATTTGCCAATCAATGCATTCTCAGACAAAAAAAATCATAGTACATTCATTCATGGGATATCGAGAAATTTGGCCTCAATTTCACTCTAGATAATATGTTATCAGGTAATATGCATCTGGTACATGATATTATCTGAAGGTTGTTTATGCCATCACTTCTCAAGTGGTTAAGAAAGGTTGTCAATGTAGCAGGAGAAATTCAAATACATGCGATATGCCCAAGTTATTTTTTCTCTTTATAATATAACCTCAAGATGTCTTGCTTAATTCACATAAAGAAGTTAGGGCGGGAGGGGGGCCAAGTACATCAACAGACAGCATACCTTTTCCGATTGATGTTTGCGTATTTCAAAACCTTGTGGAGAACCATCTAGCGGAGGTTGGATATTGAGATTTACTTTCACTCTTTTTTCCCCTTCATTTTGCACCACAAGGAACAACTCAGTAGATCCTGTTAAATCATAAAATGCAATACTATCACATATATAAATCACATTACAAGACCAATATAAAGCTTATTTGCAAGGTCAGTGAGAGGAGAGCAGAAAGGTGAATTACACACCCAGAGAGAGAAAGAAGAGTTTGTGCCTCTATTATATTGGCATGGTAGCAAAAAAAAAAAAAAAAGATAAGAAAAAAGACACCGATCACAATCTAATGCAACAAGGGATGAAAAGCTACTAACTACAAGTTCTTGATGAGATAGTACTTGTTGCGCTCTCTCGCTCTCTCTCCTCACTCATACCTTTATGTTTTCAGGCTCAATTTTCCAGTATAATAGCAATTTGACGTAAGAAATTTTTGTGAGTGAACTGATGCAAATCCTGAGTAAAAGTAAAGCCTCGTTCATTTTGTAGATATGAACATTTATCAACACCCTAATCAATAGGATCATAATTTAAGATGTCCTCGCAAAAACTTTACGTAGGTTTTACTTGGAGAAGTTTTATGGTAGTTCCGTCTTTACATATGAGAGTTCTCCGATCTCACGCGAATTGAAGGTGTTCATTTATGCAAGGACATTCATTTCCCTCCATGATTTTCTCCTCCTTTTATTTCTAGTTTTATTTTTGTGTTTTCTGAAACGTAAAAGTTTCTTGACTTTTTTGGTTCTGCTTTGTTTCTCTTCCAATTTTGGTTTCTTAGTTCCCCATTAGTTTTGTCTTCTGGGTTTTGTGATTAAGTTCGTCTTTCTTCTGTTCCTCTATCTCTCTTTAATTTTTAGTTTTCCAGTGTTCTGACCATTTCTTTTCTTGCTTTTCAGATATTCAAAACTTAGTTTGATCATAAGCTAGCACAAAAGAAGAAACCCAACTAGCAAAAGTGCATGGAATAATTCCTGTAAAATATGGACATAATTTTGTTATCAACAATAGAAGAAGACCAAATGCAAAAAAAGCCCATATACCTTCGTATTTGAAGAGATTGTGATGTTATAAATATTTACTTTCTTCATAGGATGATAGTTTCTTAATGGTGATGTTATAAATATTTACTTTCTTCATAGGATGATAGTTTCTTAATGGTCCTACCTTAATAAAACCAAAAATTTATACAGTTTATTGAGGAATTGGGGATAGAAGGTCGAAAAGAGGAATAAAACTCACGAATCAAACACTTCTAGTCCCCATTTGTTTTTTCTTAGATTAAGATGTTAGAAACTGAATATAGAACTGATTATACAGATTTCGTCTCTAAATTGTCACTAGATGAATAAGACACTGTCTTCTCATCATTTTAATGAGTATAATTTATCTTTATTTAAAAATTAACGAATATAAAATTCAGAATAAGATGCTAATTAAATATTGTATCCACAAAATATTAGAGAAGAAATTAATTTACTCTCGTTGTAAAAATTGTTTGTTTGATGAAGTACACTCTAAAAGCTAGTTGGCGGCAGTGAAGGTTGGTGGTAGTAGTTTGTGGTGGTGGCTAGTAACTGGTTGTGAAGCGCTGGCACATGGTGGAGGTGGTTGACAATGAGGGCAGGCCATGGTGGTTGTGTACTGGAGGCTAGTGGCGATGGTCGTGTAATGGTAGTTGATGAAGTGGTAGTAAAAGGTCACCTTTGATAAAATCTTTAAGCAAACGTGTTGTTGAATTCAAACCTACATACAAAATCAGAATGAACCAGACCTATCCATAGCAAATAAGTGGTTGTAAAAGGAAACAAGGCATTTGATGGATTTAAAACCCCATTAAGTGAAAACAGACGGGCATAAGGCAAGCGTTTATGGAAATTTGGAGGGGAGAGGAATAGCTTGAATCTTCAAATTCATCATGTAGAAGTTTCGCCCTTTATATGCAACGTGGTAACAAATAATCTAAGTTCCATTATAAACGAGCGGATGCCAACTTGAGAATGTCAACCCTATCATCAATAGCAAGATTATATCAGTACCCAATGAAGCTTTTTTGGCAACAGAGAAATCCCAAAGGACTAATGGTGCATGGTTCGAAACTCAATGGATAATAGGCCTGTCCCTCTACATTCTCCACTTAAATAACAAGCTTTTGTTTGTGGTAGGGTTTCAACAGTGACATGTGCTTAATCCACACATCACGCGTTGTGCTCTTACCACTAGACCAAAACCCTGGGCACTCAGTACACAATGAAGTGCTCATACTAAATTCTAGGAAGGATAGCGAAGATTTCCCCTACGCACCAATGCAGAACAGAGTCATGCTATATGAGAAGTGTTTGCAAATGATCCTTTTCAGCTTCCCTCCTCAAAGCAAGTACAACATGTATATTCTCTCATGCATTCATATCTTACGCAGTAGTTCAATTACAAATGCTTCTCTACCAAAACTACAGATCAAAATCCTGCTCCGCAATTAGGTCAGTATAAAAGTTGCCAATTAAAAGAAAATTAGGTCAGCATAAAAGCATATGTATTTGCATATTTAAGAAGTGTTGTTGATTATTGAGAATTCTTTGGTCGATTCAAACAACTATCGTTAGACAATTAGCTCTTAAACTGTTACATATAAAGTCAAACCTCTGTATAACAATCTCATTTGTTACTTCATCAAAAGAAAAAAAGAAAAAAGAAAAAAAAACAATCTCATTTGTTCCGACATTCTTTTTGCCTTTATAGCGATTGACTATTATACACCTATAACAACATTTGACGTTTAAATATTATTTGGCTGTTAATAGGCAAAAATTATCCAAAAATCAATTTCCTTATTATTTAAATTTACAATCTCAAAGATATGCATTTTCATTTCCTTATTATTTAAATTTACAATCTCAAAGATATGCATACTTCACTAATTAAAAAAAGTTATGTTACCATCCTCAAGAAAAAAACTTAATATAATTTCAATAAATTCATAACTGACGAAATAGCTTGACGTTTAGAAATACAATCAGACTTCTCTATAACGGCATCCTTATATAACAACACTTCGCTATAAAAGCCAAGTTTTGCTTGGAACAGATTTTTTATATTTTACCTCTATAACAGCAATAGTCATCTTTATAAGAGTACGTTCTTTGTCAATACAAAGGCTAGATTCGTCACATTTTGTATAACTAGGAAAATCTGCTAACGATGGAAATATATATATTCGTATAATCTTCTTTGTAATAGATGATGTATTTTTATTTTTTTTGATCCTTCGATAATAGATGGTGCATTAAAATATTTAGTAAAAATTTTCTAAACTTATTATTGGTAATCTTAAAGATTCTATTTCTATAAAGATGGTTGTCATATTACCAAAAAAAAAAAAAAAGTTGTTATAGAGGGGTAATTTTACAAAGAGCATATTGTTATAAAGATGGTTGTTCTTTGTTATAGAGAGGTAAAATATAAAATAAAAAATTTGTTCCAAAAAAAACTTGGCTTTTATAGTGAAGTGGTGCTATATAAGGATGATGTTATAGAGAGGTCTGACTGTACACGACAATTTGAAAAGAACTTGGAGGCCTATTCTTCGGGAAGGCATCTAAACAGAGATACAAGATCAAGTGCCGCCCACAACTTTGCTTCTCCTTGTTCCCATTTTCTCTTGGTACTTTCTCTTACCATTTTTTGGGAGGTGAGGGGTTGGGATTGGGAGCAGGGTCCGATCA
The DNA here is from genome assembly GCF_029784015.1 of Lycium ferocissimum. NCBI lineage: Eukaryota > Viridiplantae > Streptophyta > Magnoliopsida > Solanales > Solanaceae > Lycium > Lycium ferocissimum. The sequence continues at coordinate 68,319,273 of NC_081350.1, read as the reverse complement.
GACAGTAAGAAAGATGCTCGAATTTACTTTAATGTATTAGAACTATATCTTAAGATCTCATACGCCATAATGGTTAGATTTTAAGTTCTTTTAATAAATAATCCTAGACAAGATGCTACATTCAATTTCCTAATACTAATATTTCAGGTATTTTTTTCTCAGGAAATAAAGTCTCTCTCAAGGAAATGAAAGTTCTCAAACATATCAGTAGGAAACCTTATTCTGGGAATAAACTACAGCAAGTACCGCCGAGCTCCGATGGATATTTTAGGTGCAAGCTTCAATATTGCCCTACTGAAACATTACATAGTCGTGATCAGTACGATGCCACTCTATTTTTTTTTTTTTTTTTTTTTTTTGTTTCTTTTGATGAAGATGTTACTCTATCTTTTCTTATACCTCTATGTAACAAAACATCAACCTCTAAACTCTTCAGGTTAAAACAAGTTGCAATCAGTAATCAGTTGTCAATCCAGTACGTATCCCGGTTGGTTTAACAGTACCAAACAGTTCCGTCAAATGTCTAATTCAATGAAACATATGAGTCTGATGATGAAAAGGTTTACCATTCTGGGGCATCCGAATGCATGCCACCAGTGTTTGTTCAATCCTGCACAGTTTCGTTGCCTCCTGACAGCTCTCATTGGTGTTCACTTCCGAGTTTATTGTGTCATCTATGTTCTTCTTTTCTTCATTCTCCTTCTTCTCAACAGGTGGAGGAGTTTCAGCAGTCACGTTGTTATCATTTTTAGAGTCATCCGGAGCCAGTTTTGGTGAGTCATTGCTTCCCTGTGGCTGAGGATCTTTAGGCTTCTCTTTTTCAGCTTTAGAGCTCCCACCATTCACATCAGTGGAATTTGATTCCTTTGAATCGACCTTTGTTGGACCATTGCTTCCTTGAGGATCTTTAGGCTGTTCACTTTCAGCTTTTGAACCTCCATCATTGACTAGAGTTGAATTCTGGTCCATCGAATCTTTAGGTGCATCATTGCTTACTTGAGGATCTTTAGGTTTTTGTTTTTCAGTTTGTGAGTTCCCATCATTGACTATAGTTGAATTTACTTCCTCTGGGCTGGTTTTCGGTGGATCATTGTTTACCTTGGGATTTTCAGGATTATCTTTTCCGATTTCAGACTTCTTATCATTAACTGTGCTGGCATTGACTTCCTTTTCACTCTCGACTGGAGCATTTGACGGAGAAATCTAAATAAAAATCAATCTTAGCTAATAATTCCATAGGGAAATAAACAAACTATAGTACATATAGATGTATCTATATCACCTATTCACTATAACATATATATCCATGGAGAGACACCTTAATTTGGCCCCAACCGGCAACTAAACAATCCAACTTTGAGAATACAAGATACGTCAACTCGTCCCCACTATGTTTCGTGGACACCAGATGCTAACATGGCACACAAAGTTTGGAGGTGTCTAGATGATTATTTTGTAAGTTGGGAGTGTCCAACTGACACAGTGAAGACGAGTTGAGGTGTCTAGATGTGCTTTCTCAAAGTTGGAGTGTTTAGTTGCCAGTTGAGGCCAAATTAAGAAGTCTATCTATGTTTGCCCATGCAAAACATTTATTACTAACTCCATCGAAACAATCAAATAAAAGCACATGTAGATGTATATATCTAAATAATTCATTGTTAACTACTTGCTCCGTTTCAATTTGATTGTCTGGTTTTGACTTGAAACGGAGTTTAAGAAGGTAAAGAAACTTTTCAATCATGTGGTCTTAAACTAAAGATAGTACCAAAATGTCCTTTAATATTGTGTCGTAAACATGTCACGTGGAAAGGTGAAATTAAGGAGCTCCCAAAAAAAGAAAAAAAAGATATTTTTTAAACGGACTAAAACGGAAAGTAGGACAAACAAATCGAAACAGATGGACTAACAATTCCATCTAAATAACAAATTATAACACATGTACAAAAAAAATGCAAAAAGAGTAGTAATTTTGTACCGGTTGAGAAGATGAATTGGTGCTTGGTGTTGGAGCCAAATCAACTAACTTCCTGGAATTAGATACTTTTGCGTTTGAAGTAACTGAAACAATTAATAATGTGAAAATTATGGGTAATACTCTACTTGTGCCCATTCCACAGCTATAATTTGGATCAAATCTTATAAAGATGTCATTTGTTTCACCAAAGTTGATGAAATTGCAAGTGTTAATAGACGGATTATTGATCAAACGAAATTGATCGAAGTTAAGATTCTATCTAGGGTTTGTAGGAGGGGGAAGATGTGAAAATTTAGAGAAGTCTGAGGGCCTTTTCTACTCAACTAGAATTTACGGAAAAGAGTAAAAAAAAAATGTCCGCGTGAAATTGATCAAAAATGTCTACCGTTAATAGTTTGATCTAAAAATACCTGTGTCCTAATAATTTTGTTCCAAAATGCCCCTATGATACTTAATTGGGTCAAAATGTCTTTTACCTAGTAAATATATTGTTGCTTTTCCTTTTAAATACATTATTTTCTTAATAAACATACTATTTTTAAATACACTTTTTTTCTTTTTCTTTTTCTTTTTCTTTTCTTTTAAAATGAGAAGTAATTTGTTTTCTTCTTAATCTCATTTTATCAATTAAAATAGAATAAGATAAGAGTTATAGTATCCCCATCACAATTTTCATTTAGATAATGGTAAAGTTATTTTTTCTAATAAAATAAGAAATATTTTTATTCCTTATTTATTCCGAACTGACGTGGAATAAGCATTTGCTAATATAATTATTTGGTTTTAAATTTAAAACGGAAAAAGGGTTAACAATAATTCAATCGATGATATTTTAAAGATATTTTGTGATTTGAAGCAATATAATAAATTTCATATTTTATGGCATTACCAGTAAACTGGTCCACGCTTCGAGTAGTTACTAAACACTTCAGCTAGCAAAAAAAAATTTAATTCTTGAAAATCAAAAAATCGAAAAAATAAAAATTTCCAACTACTAAAGATATCTATAAATTTACTTAAAACAGATAATCGAAAACACATGTTTGTAATTTCAACTCAAGGATATTTCATAAAACCTTTATTTCCAAATCGAAGCCAAAAATTCAAACCATAACGTAATCTTATGAAAATATAAAGTATCATAACAACATCATAATAAAAAATTTATTTTACATCAGAAATATTCTTCCTAAAAGAAAATCCAAATATGTCCTCTAGTTTTTTTTTTTTTGAGAATATTAAACTTCACTAAATATTTAATTTTAGGTGAAATGACATTTTTTATTATTATATCTTCTTTTGTAAACGTATATGTGTCGGTAAACATTAGACTGTCTTTTTGTAGTCTTCAAATTTTGGATCGTGAACTAACAATTTTCCATAAGATTTTAGTTTGGCAAGATATTTAGACTGTCTTTTGATTTATAAGTTACAAAAGAAATATAAAGAAAATTTTTACTAAAGGCTATCCCAAAAAGGGACAACTGGTGAAATCTTCTGAAAAAATATTACATCTATAATAACCTTTGTTGTGCCCACATTTGAGAAATATGAATTAGGATAAGAAATTTCAACTCAAGAGTTCCGGAAGGAAAGGAACTCAAGATGTTTTGATAACGAAAGCAATCCTATCCAGAAGATAAAGCTTAATTGTATTCGACTTTTGCATTTTTGGTGTACAGACAAGTATATAGATGATACAGAGACTCTATTACAATTCCTAGAGTCTCTTTAGTTGCTAGTTGAATTTTTGTAGCTTTTATAGAGCTTTCTTGAAACTATGGCCTTCATTGCCCTTTTGGATATCAATACAGTTTGTTACCATGTCAAAAAAAAAAAAAAAAAAAAATCTAGCTAAAAGCAAAAGTCTTCAGATTTTACTCTCTTGTAACTTCAATGTGGGATGTATTTTTACAGCAGTGGGTGTAAATACTGCCCTGCATTCAATTTGATTACACTGTACACATATATAATAAATGATACATTAAATATACACATACTAAATTGTGTCCTATTGTTACTAAGAAAGAATATATTGAATGTAACGATACTCACTGATCTTGATGATTTTACATTTTTCTAAGAAAAAACATAAAGTTTAGAAACTCCCTAAGCGGCAAGTATACAAGAGATAATATAATATCCAAGGACTCAAAATCACTCATCACCTCCCTCATAAGGGTAGGATCAATAAAATCCTCCTCTTACTCCAAAATTTACGTAAAATCCCCACAATTGTTCCCCTTCATTTTTATAACTTTTTACCATCTAAATACTTCCATAATCATCCTATAAATTCATCACATGCATATAGTATAATGTTAAGGAGTTCAAAAAGGAAAAGAGGAGAATAGAAAAACAGAAAAAAGTGTTCCATGAAATCTTAAATATACTCTCTTCCGCTACCCATCAAACTCATCTCTAGCTTTTTTGCCAAACCCTTTATTTCATCCTCATATTCATTAATTAACGTTGATAGAGCAGAGTGCGAAGGCAGGCTTCCGGAAAACAGTAGTGAATCCTCTGCAAGATTCTTTTCCTATCTTCTTGCTAATCTTTGAAGTTGTATAGGCTCACACCAATTAAAAAAAAAAAAAAAAAAAAAAAAGAGAGAGAAATAAAAATCTCATATGTATATATCCAGAAATGTACAAAGTTGATTTTGAAGTGGAAGATGATGCATGGTTGAAATTAGGGATGGTCATAAACACCGAAAATCGAAAAATTACGGTTCTTTTTTTTTTTTTTTTTTGAACAAATTCGGTGTTCGATTTTGGGTTACCGGTTATTTGGTATTTCGGTTTAACCGAACATTTACTATATGAATATAAAAAAAATTATAACACTCAAAGTCCAAACGAAGGTCCAAGCCCATCCCTAGCTAACCCCTAATTTCATTTCGGTTCCTCCCTTCCTCTCCTTACACTAGCGACGGCGACTTCGTTTCCTCACTTCCGGTGGCTCTGCTCCTCACTTCCAGCGTTTCTTCTTCAGCTACACTTCGGGTAACTATTTCTCGCACTACAATTTTGAGAAACCTAGCTACGAAATAGTTTTCTTCTTGCAGCCCAAATGAAAAATTGAAAACCCAATTCAGGATCCTTTTGTTGTTATTGTTCAAGAATTGAAGATATAATATTAGGACATAAGAAATGAACTAACTTGTCAAGTGTTGGTTCAAGTGGATCTACTCTTTCGATTATGTTGACAACTTCGCTGGATAGTGAGATTTTCTTAAAGGAAATGAATGATTTGGAGTAAATTGAACGAAAAATTGGAGAATGTAATTTTGTGAACCATTTCAGGCCCATACCAAAACAATTGAATTAGAAAAATCGAAATCGAACTGAACCGAACTTCAAAAAATCTAAGGTATCCACTTCCATAAATCGAACCGAAATTTGAGAAAATCGAACTGAAGAACTGCACGCCCACCCCTGGTTGAAATCACTATACTACTAGTGAATCCTATGCACGAGATTCTTTTCCTATCTTCTTGCTAATCTTTGAAGGTGTATAGGCAGGGGTGAATTTATGTGTAAAAAATGGGTCACGTGAACATATGGTCACCCGACTAAACTCGGTATATTAGGTGTATAATTCGTATAAATATATTTAATATTAACTGAAGGAACACATGGTCAAACTAAACTGAATGGAGCACTGGTTAGGCGCCAGGCTCAAGTGCTCAAGGTTGAGGGATCGAATCCCTGCTGACCTTTTGTTGCACGTTCTGTTCCTTTTATTTCTTCATTTCCCTTCTTCTAATGCAAATAAAAATGTAGTACTTGAGATTTGAATTGGAACCTTAAGGTGAATTTTGAACCTCCTAAACCACCGAGCCAACTTCTAGTCTTGGGCTTATGGGATTCAAATTTTATATACGTGCATAAAAATAAAAATATTACCATATATAGTGTGTATTTATCGAAGAGGTTCGGGCGAACACCTTTTCGCCCATGATGGTGAACCCATCCTCTTAAATTCCTGGATTCGCCTCTGTGTATAGGCTCACACACCAAAAAAAAAAAATGAGTGACAAAAATATCATATGTATAAAGCCAGAAATGTACAAAGTTGATTTTTAAGTGGAAGATGATGCATGGTTGAAATTAGGCAATATACATCAAAACCCCCCCGAACTATACCCGAAAAGTCGATATCACACCTAAACTATACGAACGACCTATTACACACCTAATATATGAAAAAGTGATATTTTTTACTCTCTGAGAGCTGATGTGGCACAATATTTTTTTTTTTTTAAAAAGAGGCGCGTTTTAATTATATATTATTTATTTTTCCTATTTTTTAATTGTGAAATTCAATTTTTTTAAACCCCCACCCCACCCCTCATTTTCCCCACCCACCCTTCTCCTCCACCTTCCCACCAACGAAAAAAAAAGTATTCATGCAATTCTTCATTGTTGCCCGTTGATGGCCGTCCGTGCAATTTCTTATTTGCCGTTGAAGGGCCGTCCGTGCAATTTCTTCATCCCCACCCCTCACAACCCCCTATCATCATCTTAAACCCACCCCCTGACCCGCACCGGAAAAATCCCCCACCACCACCCATTTGCAATTCATTCACTCATTCCATGTAAATTTACTTGAATTAAATCTCTGTCCTACCAAATATGTGCTCTCTTTCAACGACAAAAGCAACTAAATTCCAAGCTAGTTGCAGTCAATGATATGAAATCTCAAACACCATTTGCACAGTTGCACTCTATTTAGATCCATTTTATGCCAATTTGTGAGGGTTTTCCGGTGGTAGTGATGGTTTTAGGTGGTTTTTTGTGGTGAATTTTCCAGTGGTTGACAAATGGAAACGGGTGATGGGATGAACAATAGTGTTGGGGTTTTTGGTGGTTAAGGTGGAGATGGTGAAGGGTATGTTCTCCTTAGGCTTCAGCGGTTATTCTCTGTTTCTCCTTCTCAGGAAACAATATGAAAGTAAGAATGGGAAGGGAGAAAAAGAGGAAGAGGAAAAAAAGTTTCACGGAGAACCTCGTGATCGGGTGGATTGTTGCTCGGCTCCAACGGCGAGGCGAAAAAATGGTGAAACCCAATATAAGGGCTGTTATGGAAAAATTGAATAAAGGGATTTAATACAGATACTGCAAACTCTTCGTTTCCGGGTGAGTGCTTTGCCTCTTACTTATATTGAAAGTTCACCGGAAAATATTGAAATTCACCGGAAAATATTAAAGTTCATTAGAAACAATGGTGGTTATGCAATAAGAAAGGGAGTAGGGATGAAGAAGAAAGGGAGGGTGGGGGAGGAGGGGGAAGGAAAAAAATATAAAATTAAAATTAAAATTAAAAATTGGCGTGGCACGCGTGGTGATGTAGCGCAACGCGTGGACGATGTGGCATTGATGTGGGGAGAGAGTGTGTACACTCTCCCCTGGTGCAACTGGTCATACAACTCTCAGGGAGTAAAAAATATCACTTTTTCATATATTAGGTGTGTAATAGGTCGTTCGTATAGTTTAGGTGTGATATCGACTTTTCGGGTATAGTTCGGGGGGGTTTTGATGTATATTGCCGTTGAAATTATTATACTCTTTGGAGTAATTTATATGTTTGAAAAATAAGTAAATGAGTGATAGGTAAACAAAGAACGTAGGTGTAACAAAAATACAGTAACTGATAGATAATAATGAAGTAATAATGACATAAAGAAGTTGTGTTTAATTTTTTTTTACCAGAATTTTTGGACATCGTATAAGGGGTTGGGGGGGGGGGGGGGGGGGGGGGGGGGAATGCAAAAGCGATATCGATAATAATGAATGACATAACACTTATGAAATATATTAATGTGGATACCCATGTAGTTCCCCCACTACTCTTCACCATTATGTCCCACCTCCTCCATGTTCATAACTCTTGTAGAAGTAACTCCCATTACTTTATGACCACTGCTCCCACACTTTATTTCTATAACCCCCAAATGTTATTACCCATGTTTATGAAACACTCTCTGATGTTCTTAATGTATTCCTATAAATAGTAGGATTGAATGTAATGGTTACACACTTGAACATACTTGGTTACTTGGATGAAAAAAGAAATTCTCTCCTCTCTTTGTCACTTTATTGTTCTTGCTCATCTTTTGATATATTCTACTAACTCTTTTAGATTAATTTTACAACACGTCATCAGTACGACTTTATAACCAACTGAGTTTGTATATATTTCTCTTCAAAAGTTTCTATTAAAGAAGAAAGAAGAGATGGTCGAATTGGCTGACTTAATATTGGAATTAGCTTGTTGCGAGATACATCCATATGTTAACCAATCCACTTCTATTGTCCAGGGAGTGAATTTTCCTATGCATTCTAATTTTAACTTATATTGAGATTCAAAGCTTACTATAGTTCATATTACATAATAATACAATTATATTTCTGCAGGAATGTGAATCGATTAAATCAAGAATGACCACATTTCGTTTCTTCCTCAATCGGGAAACGTTCAAGAAGGATCGCGAGTTCTGTTTTTCGTATGCTAAACTAGAAGTTCACTTTGTCCTTGTTATGCTATTGGTTGAGGATAAGACGGTGGATTCAAGTTTCATTGCACTAAGAGAGTAAGACATCGGGTGAAAGTCCTGATGCACCATAATGATAAGATATTGGGTATGAGTCCCATTGATTTGTGGCCTAACATGCCTTTATATGGATAAGACGTTGGGTTTGAGTCCCGATGCACTGTATTTATGATATAATGACTAAGGCAAAACAATGTGTATTTGAAGAAAAATTGCGAAGCCCGTCCCACTTGATATGCTCTATTCTGTGAGGAGAATGTGGTAGCAGTACATAATAAGTCTCAATGAAAACAAGTGGTTAAACGAATAAATGTGGACATGGCAAAGGACAAAATAATACAATCATCATTGTGATAATACAAGAGGAAGAACATTATGGGTTCTCAAAATGATCCTTCTAATGTGAAGGTAATATTTGTCATCAAAGTGGTATGAAAAGTGATAAATCCGAGTGCCTTTTGTTTTGATGATTGTCAAAGGCGATTCGAACTAGATAGAGAGCGGCACGGGATACGCTCTCTGTGTACTATGCCTTGTCGGCGAGAGCAATTTGTGTAAAAGTCTAGCCCACTACGCACACAAGTACAGTTGTGAGTTGGCCCATGCTTTAGGTCACAGTGAATCAGTGGTCTCTATCCATCCCACATGCTCCCACTATATATACAACATGATGACAACATATTGAAAAGACTTGAAAACCTAATCTAAACCGTGCAAACCTGTCGACACAAGTTCTCAAGATCTCTCAATAATAAAGTCACCTACAAGTTGAAGAACCCGATCCAGACACAAGTTTTAGTCTAAGTTCTTTATCTTTGTTGTGAGTCTTTGTTCGTTTGTGCTTAAATTGTATACCTACTCTTCGGAAGCTGATTGTAGGTGTTTCTGAAAAGTCTAAAAGTGTACCTGCTGGAAGTGTGTTTCCGTAAGCTTTTGAGTGGTACACTAGGCTAGAGTTAGCCTAGGTGTATTAGTGGTCCTTGGCTAGAGTTAGTCAAGTAGAGGTGCTTGCAATCGGAGTATTGCAAGCGTGGAGGGACTATGGGGGTTAGTTCCTAGGTTGCAAAAGCGAGGATGAGGGATTATGGGAGTTAATTCCTAGCTTACGATAGAGTTGTAACCTAAAGTTGCTCGGTGTCGTGGAGTTGAAATCCTACTAGGGTAGGTCGTGATTTTTAATCCCTTGAGCAAGAAATTTTCTACGGTAATATCTTGCCTTCTATACTTACTGCGTTACATAAGGGAATTGGTACTAACCAGGTCCCTCATATATTGTGTTTGGAGAATGCACAGCCTTCATCAATTGGTATCAGAGCAGGTTCTTTCTAAAAGATTAACACCTAGAAAGGATCCTCTTTATGGATAGCTCGTCAAACTAAACGAAGGATGAGTGTATCTCAAAACCACCAAGATTCAGTGTAGAGCACTATGCTGTAATTTGGTGGAAGGCTAAAATGGAAGAATTCAGCGCTGCTGAGGACCCAGAGCTATGGGACATTATTTCTAATGACCTTCTTACTTCTGCGCAAGATAGCTATACCCTGCAAAAGGATAAAAAAGCTAAAAGGATTCTTCTTTGAAGCATTAGATCAGGTCAATACGACTTAGTTGCCTTTTGTAAGACAGCAAAGATATCTGGGAGGCTCTCAAAACTACACACAATGGATTTGACAAGTTCAGTACAAAGTTTGAACTTCTCAAGATAAAAAATGACGAAATCGTGCAAGATCCAGAAAGAAGAAAGTTGAAAGAAGAAGAGAGTTTGAACCATAAGGCAGCTACTGAAAGTAACTCAAGTGAGGAGGAGTCTGACCTGGACTGTTTAAATCAAGGACGCAAAAAGAAAGCTCAAAGAAATAATCAGTCTCAAAAAGAAAACTCAGAAAAGTCAAGAGAACAACACTGTTGTTTCAAGTGTGGGAAACCTGGCCACGTTATTAGAACTTTTCCTTCTCACAAGTAGAGTGCCTGGAAAGATATCTTCGACAGATCTAAAAATAGGAACGTCCAAAGCAAACCGTTCATGATAGATGACAATGAGGCTTCTGAAAATGAATCAACGTGTGCACTCATGGACAGATCTGACTTGGACAGTGAAGATGAAGATGCTGAGGTAAACATCTTTGAAGTTCAGAAGAACTTAAAAAATTACTCTCAAATAAAGTTGATGTCCTTGGCAAATTCTCTAATCGATTCCTTTCATAGTCTTTTAAAGAAAAGAGCTTTCTCTATGAGGAAATCAATGGGTTGGAACTTAAAAGAGACGATATGGGAGCATCCATTGCAGATCTTAAAAAAATCAAATTGTTGAAGTAATAAGAGAAAACTCTCTGTTAAAGAATCAAAAGAAGCAATGGATGAATACTCCAAAAGAAAAGGAAGAAGCCTGTGAGGCTCAACTTGAATTGGAAAATGAGCTTCAGAAATTCAAAGTGAAGTTCACCTCTGAGCTAGAAAAGAACAGACAACTACAGGAGGATCTAAAAGGGATTAATATTTCTCTGGACAAATCTCTTAGTTGGTCCTGGTCAATGAATGAGACTGCTCCTACAGTCATGATTGAGTGTGAAGGCAAGAAAAAATTTATGTTCAGGACGATAAAACTCCTAACAACCCTGTTAAAATAATTGATGCTAAGAGTGGAAATCGTTTGAATACACACAATGCTTGGAGAAATTGCCGCAAGAATGCCTTCAGAATTAGACATCATTATCTTCAGAAAAAGAAAGAAATCCATCAAATGGAAGCTTAAAATAGAGGGACCTGGTCTCTAGGTAAAGAAGAAGGTGCTACCTGAATAGACAAAGAAGGATCTGATTCATCCGTTTTATCATGATAAGGGACACAAATTAGTTTGGGTTCCTAAGTCTGATAAATAATTCTACCGAAAGGCTTGAGTGAGAGGAGGCAGTCAAAAGGGATACTCAGTGTGGCTTAAATATTAGACTGCACCGAACAAAAATAAATCAATTTCTTGTTCTCACTCAAGACCTACCAAAATGAGAGTATCCTTTGGATTGTGGCAAAACTAGCTCTACACTCTCCCATATATAAGAAACTTGTTGTGCTCCCCCAAAGGTTCTTCTACATAATTGGAAATGATAAGAGTAAAGGTATACACATAGGGAAATATTAGGATGATTGAAGTATTGAAGAATTTGCTTTTCCCAGAGTTCATGTTGATTCTCATTTATCGAAGAACTTGGTTCCCTAGACTTAGGTTAGTAGTTCTTCAGTACGGATATGTCTTTAAATTGCTAAAGGGTGTCATGTCATTAAACTTTTTCCTTATATCAACCCTGCTGATCCAAAACACCTCATCTATCTGAACTAACCTAGTTGATAAAGAAAAGTTCTCCCAGCCAATCAAAATTGGTTCGTCGCTGACTTCCCTTAACTAAAAGGCTCATTTCCCCACTCTCTCTTGAACTCTTCGACTATTCTCTCTCTAGAACTCTTAGTGAAGAACTCTGGGCTTCCACCTCCTTCTCTCTCAGTTTGATCATGTCTCAAAATGAACTTTCGACCATGCATGAAATAAAGATCTCTCACTCTCTAAAAGCTCAATCTCGTCAGACCCAGAACCTCAATCCTTTCCCCCAAAAATCCTTATTTAGTCAAATCAAGATCCTTCTATCACTCCTTTGAAACCCAAAATTCGTACTCCTCCAGGACTCACAGGAGTCAGATTCCCAAAAAAATTGTATCCTCTTCTAAAATTCCAAACCTACTGCGAATGTCGTGGAAGCTCTTCAATACATTGAGGACTTTGAAGGAAATGAAGAAAAGGTTGAGGACACAGAGGATCAAGTCAATGCAAAGGGACATATCTTTGCTGATGTAAATGAAATCTCTGAGGAAAACTTAAAGACACGTGGAATGGCGGAGAAGGGAGTAGAGAGTGGGATGTGTTGTGATGATGTTGTTCAACTGATGGAAAAAGGCAACGGTGGAAGTCAGAAAGAAAAATTGTCAAGTGGAAAGCTTACAGAGGAATCTGGTCCCTCTACTCAATAGAAGTCAAAGGAGACTCGAGGGAAGAAGCGAATAATGCTACTGAGAAAAAGGCTCATCGACGAGAAAATTGATCTACCAGAGAATATTGTGGTTTTCAAAGTCGAGAGAGAGAAAGAGAAAAATCCTACTCAAGAGAAAAGAAATTCCAAGGAAAGAAAAAATGAAAAGGAGAAAGCTCATGAGGAGAAGAATGTACATTCCAAAGAAAAGGGGAGATCCTCATCTTCTAGAAAAAGAAAAGTCAGCTCAAAACAGAGAATTAGAACTGCAGAGGCAAGAGAATTTGTGGAAGCAAAAAGTGCTACTTAGGAGAGTGTTTGATGAAAAAATCACTGAGTACAATGGAATGAATGAATTAGTAGAGATTGTTGAGTTCCAATAGTGGAGTCATCTTTTTGTTACCCCAGGACTAAAAGTGTTTGGCAGAGAAGTACAGGAATTTTATGCAAACCTATGTTGTTCTGATGATACACCACCTTGATAGCTTATGTGAATGGATCTGAGATTGAATTGGATGAAGTAAGGCTAAGCAATATCCTCGATGTACCTACCTACGGAATAAAGTTTGTGGAGGGAAAAGCCACTCAAGCCTTCAAGGACTTAATTGTCAAGTTCGAAGGCACAACTACTGGAGAATGGCTCTTCAAAAAACAACTCAAGCTTGAGTATCAGCTACTGTTCGAGCTTGTTAACAAAGTGTTGCTTCCAAGAACTGAGGGGAGAAGCAAAGCTTTTATCACTGACCTTTATCTCCTTGAAGCTCTAGCAAATTATCAATCTGTTAGCTTACCGTCTTTAATGATCGAGCACATGATTAAGGTCGTACATACCAACAAGGGTAGACATGGTCTTCCTTATGGTTTCTTCTTAACAAAGATCTTTGAACACTTTATAGTGACAACTGGCAAGGCCACTAAGGGAACCCAAAAGCAGATGGTCACAATAACCACATTGGAGGAGTGTGAGTGTATACTCAAGAGGGGTGGGGTTGGACCTACTTCGACTATTTCAATTCTAATTGATGCTCAAGAAAAGCAACTGCTGAAATTGATAGGGTACAAGCTGAAAATGTTCTCTTGAAGACTCAGTTGCTTAAGGAACCTGATCCCTACGCTAAATAAGAAACTACAAACACAAGGCTGAAGGCTAAAAATGAACAATTGAAACATCATATTGATGAGATCAAAGATCAGCTAGTCCACGATTAGTGGGCAACCAGCTTACGATTGGACAATCTTATCAAGGCCTTTGCCTCTACCTCTCAGCCCTATTGATTCCATGATCTTCACATCTTCATTCTTACATCCTCCTCTCGTTGTCTCAATATCTTTAAAGTTTCCTTTTCTGATCTTCTTCATTGACACTGGCACTCTTTAGTGATTTAATTATCATATGTTGTATCTGGAAAACTGCTATGTATGTTGCTTTAAGTTGTCATTAATAATGGCTTGCTCTGGGTTTTTCTCTGTTTAAAGGCAATAGCTAATCCTCTGCTTGTTTTATCTCTTGCTCGTTATGTGTTGACGTGCCTGGGCTTATTTTATGCGAGGGTAGCACTGAAATCTTTTTGATAATGCCAAAAGGGGAAGATATGTTGTACAAAAATTGAAAGGATCTCCAGTTCGCAGAGGACTGTATTGCGTATGTTGCTAACATGATGCAGTGCCTTGAAAATGATGGTCTGCTTCACAGGGGGAACAAGTGGGAAGCTGGTTCTTAGGGGGAACATCGTCTATAAGTTTGTCATCATCAAAAAGGGGGAAATTAATAAATTCGAGTGCCTTTTGTTTTGATGATTGTCAAACTGATTCGAGAACCGACTACAGACACAGTGCGTGATCGCTTTCTATGTATTATGCATTGTCGGCGAGGGATACGGTGTAACCGAGCCACTAACGCACACACAAGTACATATGCGAGTTGGCCCGTGCTTTAGGTCAAAGTGAATAAGTGGTCTCTATCCATCCCACATGCTCCCACTATATATACAACATGATGGAAACATATTGAGTAGACTTGAAAACCTAATCTAAATTGTGTAAAGCTGCCGACACAAGTTCTCAAGATCTCTCAAGAACAAAGTCACCTACAAGTTGAAGAACCTGATCCAGACACATGTTTTGGTCTAAGTTTTTCATATTATTGTGAGTCTTTGTTCATTCGTGCTTAAATTGTATACCTACTGTAACGACCTTCCCAGTCGTTATGAAAAATCTAGGATCACCCTCCCAATAGAACCCTTCCAAGGGTAGAACGAGCTGATAGAAACTCAAATGTAGAAGTCTAAGAAATGAAAACTTAGGTTATTTGTGATTATTGTTTGGTTGTATTGATTCCATTAGGGGGTGACGTAGGAAATTAGACCTCCGTTGGGGATTCCGAGGCTACGGGTGGGTCCGTATGGTGTTTTTACATTGATATGCATATTTTATTTGTGTTTGTGAAGCCTCGGATGAATTTGGGAGAGTAGAGTACAAACCTGGTGGAATTAGCGAGCTCCTTTGGTTCAGTGGCACCGCTGCGGCGGACGGTGTACCGCTGCGGCTGGGCCGCTGTAGTGGCGTGTTCCTCGCCACCGCAGACATATGGGAAATGGGGTGTCCGCTATGGCGGACACTAGACCGCTATCGCGCTTGCGCCATAGCGAGTCTGTGATTCGCCACAACAAAAAATTGGGAAAAGTCGGTATTCGCTACAGTGGGCTCTTGCGAGACCGCTGCAGCAGATAGAACGACCTTCGCAGTGGTCCACAGGGGCAGAATTTCGATTTTAAATTCTTAGTCTGAATTCTTTATTCATAAAACTCCAAAACAATTCCCAAGGAGCACCTAGGGTGAAATTCTAAGGCCAGGGCAAGAATATTCTTAAGAGGTAAGTCTCAACCCTTCCTTCTTCCATTACGCATTCATCTCTAAGATTATTATCATTCTAATGGATCTACAATGGTGAATTGAGGACTAGTAACCCTAGAACTTAATAGACCTTTAATGGTTGGTGGACTATGAATATTATTGTGTAATTATCATCTAAAGGCTTGAGTTATCACTTTCTAACCAAGAATTGAACGTTAGAGATATGAACTAAGTGAATTAAGACTTAGGGTTTCATAAAGATGGTAGCTTGACCATAGAAACTGCTTGTAAGAGATAACTTGAATGAATAACCTTATGAATTGATAGTTTATGGTTGCTAAGGCCAATGTTGGGATGATTTACACCTAGTAAGCATTCACCTATTAGAAAGGGGTAAAGTGGAAGGGTATTCTTTGAATTGATATTGTTGACTAGAGTGTTGCGACTTATTTAGCATCTTAATTGCTAGACTTTGAGCGTTCTGAGGCATTACGGAAGGGAAAGGTTATAGTGGAGTGATTCGCATTGTTCCAGTTCTGCAGTTGAGTTAGGTTACGGTTTATTTGAGTTAGACTTTGATTAGTTGATTGAATGTGTTATGAGACTGATAGGATAAGCATGTCTAGTCTTCGGGCCTTATGTGTGGTTGGAATTCCTATATGCTATTGATTGAGTGATAATGTGGGCTAAATGCCATTATTCGATATGTGGTGACCTATAATTTAATTACAATTATGGTGAGAAGTTAATATGATCTTCTTGATGAAAATGATATACTACTTGTTAATCGCTCATTAAAAGTGACGCATTTGAAAGGGGGTGAGGATGTGACCTAGATTTTGGGCACATTTGACAGGGAGTGAGGATGTGGCCTAAGTTAAAGGCTCGTGATCTGAGGTAAGATTTCGGAGCGAGGGTACATGGACACCATGGGTCCCCGCAGTCATAGCTATTGGCAAAGACACCAATTTATATATATACACGAGTGATTAGTGACTGAGTAAGTGAGAATGTTGTTGTGAGGTTTATTCCATTGCTTGCTTCCGTTGACTTGATTGTTAATATCATTAGTGGACTTGATTGTTAGTTATCTGATTATGTGTTGTTGACTGGTCTGTCTATTTTATTGATTTTATGATTCATGCATGATGCTAATCTTAGTTGGCCTATGATATCTACCGGTACATAGTGTTTGTACTGATACTACCTTCTTTGCATTCTTTTTTAGTGCAGATTGTGATCCAGAGGCTGCTATGCGACCTCATATTTGGCTTGAGGCCATTTGCTGATAGATTGAGGGTGAGATTCTATCCGTGCCATGCCGCCCGAAGATCTTCCTTTATTTAATATCTATTTCCATTCTAGACATTGATGATTATTTATTTCGTACAGTATGGATTCCATAGATATGTTTTGGATTAGAGTCCTTGTACTGTGACTTTTGGATTTTGGGGTTGTAATAGTTAGGACTTTCGCATTTACATCATTGTTTTATGGCATGACCACTTTTGACTTAATCTGGCGTTTAATTTATTGTGAACTGAATGAATTCGTTAAGCAAAAATGGACTTTGAATGAGTAAAGGGTTAAGCATATTGATTCGCCCAGTAGGAGTTAGTGGGGGTGCCAGTCATGGCGGGTGGGGTCGTGAGACCTACTCTTCTGTGTTAAGAAGCTGATTGTAGGTGTTTTACGAAATGTCTCAAAGTGTACCTACTGGAAGTGTGTTTCCGCAAGCTTTTGACTAGTACACTAGGCTAGAGTTAGTCTAGGTGTATTAGTGGTCCTTGGCTAGAGTTAGTCAAGTGGAGGTGCTTGCAATCGGAGTATTGCAAGTGTGGAGGGACTATGGGGCTTAATTCCTAAGTTGCAAAAGCGTTATTGTAAGGGTGAGGGATTATGGGAGTTAATTCCTAGCTTACGATAGAGTTGTAACCTAAAGTTGCTCGGTGTAGTGGAGTTGAAATCCTACTGGGGTAGGTCGTGATTTTTAATCCCTTGAGAAAGGAGTTTTTCATGGTAATATCTTGCTTTCTGTACTTACTGCGTTACATAAGGGAACTGGTACTTAACCAGGTCCCTCATATATTGCGTTTGGAGGACGCAAAACCTTCATTAAAAAAGTTATTAGGCATGCAGTTGTCGTACGACCCAATTTGATCAAATTTCATAAATCCTCCATCAAAAGAAAGGAATACAATTTCAAAGTGATGTCGGTGGGTCTATGAATATACTAAATACAATGGGCTTATAATGAAAATTTATGAAGCGCATATACATAATTATAGTCCATTCCTTGAAGAGAATGTGACTTGTGATAAGCATCGTGAATGCTCACCCATTTTTGAAAGCAAAATGTGTAAAGTTATGGATAAGGACGTGCTCATGTATGGTTGAGTACCACAACTCACCTCTACAGGAGGTTTGAGAGAAATGAAGAAATATTTTGGCATAAACGGTTTGGTCATGTACTTTTAGTGCGTCACAACTATTGTGGTATGTCTTAGTATGAATTACCAAAGGGTAAAAGCAAGAATAAGTCTTGTCTATAAAGGTTTTGGCCATGACCATAATGTCAATAATTTTCTCCCTAAAAGGAGATGTTATTATGAAATATGTGGTAGTCTATAATTCATTGAGAGCTCTTACAGAGCTAATTTGTTACTACCCAGAGGAAGGAAATTGTTCATAATATTGGTGTTGTAGTAAGTCTTAAAAGAAAATTGCCAAAAATGAATTATATTGAGACTATAAATTATGGGAAGATTTAATAGCTTCATGTTACTACAATCGAAGCGGGTTATAAATACTTATGTGAAAGGTTACTCATCTTTTCCTCATGTTTGGACTGCACAAATAAAAATATGATGATGGAATCACATGATACGGGAAATCAAAAGTTTATTGATTTTATCAGTTGACATAACCGGTTGGCCATCCCGGTTCAAATATGATGCGGAAATAATTGAGAATTCATGTGGTCCTATATTGAAGAAATAATATATTCTTCAAGAATTCTCTTATGCTTCTTGTTCTCATGATGACAAATTGATTATTTACCAGCTACGGATAGGATTGTATCCCACGATTTTGGAACGTATAAAAGGTGATATATGTATGGACCCAGTCACCTGCCATGTGGACCAGTTTACTATTATATGGTTTTAATAGATGCATCTAAGTTATGGTCACATGTGCATTTGGTATCAACTTGCAATTTGGTTTTTGCAAGATTGTTTGCTCAAATTGTTATATTAAGAGCACAGTTCCAAACTATGAAATTATGTTGATAATGTTGGTTTATATCCAAGTTGGTTTAGCAAAAATTATATGCCTCCAATTATAGCTAAACAATTGGTCATGAGAACAAACTCCCAAAACGAAATTTGGGATGAGATATGTTATTTAATATGTAGCAGCACTTGTACGCATTAATCCAACAAGTTATAATAAGTTCCCCTATCATTGGTTTAAGGTCAGGAACCAAATAATTCCCATCTAAGAGTTTGAATGTGCAGTAAATGTATGATTTAATTGCTCCACCACAACGCACAAAGATGGGTCCCCAAATAAGGTTAGGAGGTAAATGTTAGATTTCTTAACATTAGGGAGAGGGATGATAGGTGGCTGGAAAAAGTATATTTAATGAATTATCACTGGTATGATCCTCATGGAAAAAATAATTCAAGTTACCAGACGCATTTGTTGACCCAAAAGACAATAGTATATTCCAGCTACAAAATCTCCAATTAGAACTAAATTCCTTGAAGGACAACATCTATGGCAATAGACCAATCGGTTCCACACATAAAACTCCTTGAAGAATGAGAGGAGCAAATGATAAAGATGTTCATAATAATGAGGCAAGTACTTTAAAAGAGCACCACGACATAATACTTCATAAAACCTTGGGAAAGGTTCAGGTACCTAAATTGATGAAAAATGAAGAGATCTCGATAAATTATGTCGCATTGGAACCGATATCAAATGCCCGTCGATGGTATCTTTGACGTAAAGTAGCGGTCAACATTATAAATGGTGATAAGGATCCTGAATTCAAATCTGTCAAAGAATATTGACAGCTATAATATTGGCCAAATAATATACGTTGTTCTAGTATATTTTGTTTCACTTGGAAAAGTGATATTTTGGACCTATAGTCCAAGGACCTCAAGGTATAATGTCACTGGGGGTACAAATGGGTTCTTGTGCGAAAAGTAAAACGATAAATAAAAACCGTAAATATAAAGTACGGCTTGTGCCTTGTGGCATAAAGGCTTTTTAAAGATCACGACATTATTGTATGGAGATTTATGTATCTCACATGGTGGATGCAATGGGGTTTCTTATCAGTCCGACAATATATGAAAATTTTGAATGCGTATAATTAATTGTTGTCAATATGGCTATATAGACAACGAAAGAAAATTCGTAGGGATTTAAATTGTTTGAAGCATTTAAGGTTTACAAAAATAAAGCTTCAAAAATTCTTTATATAGGTTAAAGCAATTCCATTGAGTACGCCAATGGTTGTGATGTCGCTAAATATAAATAAACATCATTTTGACCTCATGATAATGATGAGTATATTGTATTTCATACTGCAAAAGAAATTATTAATATAGATTTGTTTATCCTAACAAATATTATCAAGATTTTGTTGGTTATGTAAAATGCAGGGCATTGTTTTTATTATTACATGAAGTTTGTTCTTCAAGCGAGATACCGATTTGCATGTAAGGATACTGCCACACTATGACGTTCTATATGGAAGTTAATTATTGATACTTATTCAAGTCATGCCAAGGTGATAGCTACTTACAAAGCAAGTTAGGAATGTGTCTAGCTGGATCAATAATTCAGCATATTTTGCAATAGTATGATGTTTATTTGGAAATGAAGATTTCAACAATATTGTACGAAGATTTGCATTGCTCAATTGAAAGAAGGATATAACAAAGGAGACAAAATACAACACATTTCGTCAAAGTTCTTTTCCAGACATGATCTTCAACAGAAAGGTGAAGTAGATATTCAACAAATACGCTCGATTGATAATTTGACGGATGTGTACACTAAAGTACTACCAACCTCGATATTTGAGAGGCCGGTATACAAGATTTGGGTGCGTCGTCTCCAAGAATTAAGTAATATTTTAATCAGGAGGAGTATAATATGTGTTGTACTCTTTTTTCCTTAGCCGAGGTTTTATCCCATTGGGTTTTCCTTGCGAGGTTTTTAATGAGGCAACAAACAATGCGTATCACAAGATATGTGTACTCTTTTTCCTTCACTGGGATTTTTTCCCACTGGGTTTTTCCTAGTAAGATTTTAATGAGAGCATCATCTATGGACATCCAAGGGGGAGTGTTATAAAATATATTAATGTGGATGCCCATGTAGTTCCCCTACTACTCTTCACCATTATGTCTCACTTCTTCCATGTTCATAACTTTGTAGAAGTAACACCCATTCTTCGCATTACTTTCTCCCCACACTTTGTTTCTATAACCCCAAAATGTTATTACCCATGTTTATGACATACCCTTTGATGTTCTCAATGTATTCCTATAAATAGTAGGATTGAATGTAATAGTTACACACTTGAATACACTTGGTTGCTTGGATGAAATAAGAAATTCTCTCCTCTCTTTGTGACTTTATTGTTCTTGCTTATCTTTTGATATATTGTACCAAATCTTTTAGGTTGATTTTACAACGAGAATGGTATTTAATCTTAATTATTTATTTATTTTTTTGCAGATTTTTTGGACATAAAATAAATGCAAAAAAAAAAAAAAAATGAGAAAAAAAATAAATAGGAATGCATGCCATAGAGAGGTGCCACATCACCTTGTCTATGCCTAGCTTTATAATATATATATAGATTTAAATTTTTTTTTCCAAAAAATATTTTTGACCTACCAGTCAAAACTATAATATTTTTAAGAAAATAATTACAGTCACACCAAGTACCCTCTATAAGACGATTGGGACAAGGCAAAGGGGACACAGTAAACGGGAAAAAAAAAGTAAGAGGAAAGAACGTCGATGCCCTTGAAAATAAAATAATTATCCGTTCATACACTCTTACTTTCATAAATGTCCCCAAAATTATGATACCAACATGTATCACCCTATATCTTATATACC
This sequence comes from Lycium ferocissimum, assembly GCF_029784015.1. Lineage (NCBI taxonomy): Eukaryota > Viridiplantae > Streptophyta > Magnoliopsida > Solanales > Solanaceae > Lycium > Lycium ferocissimum. Next base: position 68,297,720 of record NC_081350.1, on the reverse strand, counting down.
ATAATGGTATCACATATGACTTATTTCATTTCTTCAAAAACACTCATCAACCCTCTATGAAACCTATTTGGCATATTGATAAGCTCAAATTACACCTATTAATGGTATAACGCGGACGTTGTCAAATATAGTAATCCAACGAGGTTGGGCCCAATCCCACAAAAATATGGTGTGAAAAGTTTATTAAACAAGTATTATACTAATCTTGCGGTCCGGTGTATTCCAAAAAAGGGTTTTATAGTTGATTTAGTTTAGGACTAATTTAAAGTGACCGAAAATTTAAAGTTGTAAATATATGGGTAAAAAGAACCAAGGTTGTGTCCCCATCGATAAAGTGTATGATCATGGGTATCGATTTTGATATACTTCTAATGCACTCGGTTGTATGGATGCACTTAACCTCTATGTGAATCTGAACTATTTCCCAATAAGAAAAGAGTATTTCTTTCTATGCTTTTTCCAAAGATAAGACAGTATGCATGAAGATCGGTTAATTATGCCAAGTAAATTCATCTTGTTCCTAAGTGAATTTATTAAACAAGGTTTAAAGGCTTGAGTTCTTGTTATTTGTTCTTACCTAACCTTAGCTATTTTCCCAAATAAACTAAAGTTTTGGCGTTAGATAATATTTGCAACCACTAACTATATGATGAAATTGAAGAACAAATAAACCCTAACAATCCATTATGCGTATATCATTCACGATCACCAATCACAACACACCCATCCTTGAGTTCACAACCTTAGTAAAAGTGTTTAGCTACCCTGGCAATAAGAAAACAATAAAAGATTAAGATTGCATAATTGAATGATTGTATTAAACTTACAATAAAATTGAAAGTAATGAATGTAATTGTTTGGAAATCTTCAAAAGCAAAAAACTCAAAAGTAA
>NC_081350.1:68264111-68296728 GCF_029784015.1 Lycium ferocissimum | reverse complement strand
AGTTAGAAAAATTGTCTAAACGTTTAGAACTTGTACAAATAAGACCCGACTACCCTAAAACCCTCACCAGTGACATCATGAAATGTAACGTACGTAAAATTGTGTACGCCACCTCATTCGGCCCGAGGTGGGCCCACTTCCGGATTTTTTCGATTTGTTCCGTTTGGCTTATTTTGGAATAAAGTTCAAAGGAAAACTCTTGGCTACTCTCTAACTATTATATGACATTCGTTTGAATTATTTTGATAAGCCCCATAATGTATTTTGAAACATGAACATGATTACAAAAAGCTTATTTTGACATATGCTATTGTGATATCCGAAATGCATACACTATGGTTACTACCCGCTTCGTCATATGGTTTGTCATCCGAATTATGATACCGAGTCTCTCGTAAATGTGCTATATTTTATTTTGCATATGGTTTTCTCACTACTCCGCTCGTGCGAGTCGTTATGACATCTTTCACCGCGTCCGGGCCGAGTGGCATGTATTCGTGCAATTCCACCGCATTGTTCACCGCGTCCCTCACTGCTAGAGGGTCGGGGCATGTATATATATATATATATATATACATATGATGATGATGTGATGACGGGGAGGGGGCCGGGATGGCATATGATGATTCCTTTCACCGCGTCCCTCGCTAGAGGGCGGGGCACGTTATATGCATATACATGATGATTTTACTTACCGCGCCCCTCATTTGAGGCCGGGGCATGTTATGTATACCTATGTTCATGATGATTTCTTTGATTATGATACTCGGTCCATTAATGATTTTGAAAAGCATGAGTTACGTTCAAGGTAAGTTTTATGAGATCCGGCATCGTATTACCTATTTGTCCTCTTTGTTTCCATATGATTCGGTTATTGTGTTTTGCTTTTACATACTCGGACATATTTCGCATCGACCCCCCCTTTCTTCTGGCTGCGTTTCATGCCGCGCGGTGTGCCGATACACATTTTAGTGAGCCGCCGGCCTTAGGGTTCTGTCCCCTTATCTTGAAGAGCTCCTTGTCCGGAGCCTAGATTTTGGTACAACCTTTGTTACATTTTGTGTATATTTGTTCGGGGGGTACGGCGGGGCCCCGTCCCGTCATATGATTTTGTTACTCCGTGTAGAGGTCCGTAGACATGTCCGTGGGCGTGGCTATGTACGTACGGCTATATGCACGTATTGTATGTTTGGGGCGGTTTATTCACCGCGGCAGCCTTGTCGGCTCGCCTATATATATGTATATGGCTATGTTGGCCCTGTGTGGCCTTTGTTGGTATTTTCTGTGTGCAGGTAAATTTTGGTTAGTAAGAAAAACAAAGGAAACTCTGCCCAAATCTTTTTCTAAATATCTGAGTTACTATTCTCGGCTTTTGGTACGTACGGGTGCCCAGTTCGGGCGCTAGTCGAGGCCTACGGGGTTGGGTCGTGACAACATCATCAACATATTTCATATACATCATCATCGTTAACTCGCATCCGGGTAACCATCATATGCCGCCCACTAGTGGTGATCGTGTCCGGCCTTCTAGGCGCAGTGGAATCATAGCAGCCCGCCTTAGCATTGACATGTCCGGCCATTTGGGCACAGTGGAATCACAAGCAGCCCGCCTTTGCGGTGACATGTCCGGCCATTTAGGCGCGGTGGAATCACATCATCGTACATATCATAGACTTATCATTAGTATTCATCTTATAGGTATATCATGACTTAGCATCATTACACATTTATCATCAACACATACCTTAGAACTTGAAGGTAACTATAGCTATGTCGGGGTGACATAAGGTTGTAACCCCCGATTACGTTATGGAGTAATCATGGTCGTTATATCTCACCTTGGAGGGACTAATGTTTTAAGGTGAGTACACATAAGGAGAACATCAATGGATCATAGTTAACATCATTAGCTTTGTAGGAACATCATATCATGAACTTTAGAATCTTTAGACTTAAGCTCATCATTATCATTATCGTATTCGTAATGCATCTCTCATCTCATATGGCTATTTATGAACATAGACTCTTAGTTTTTCTGGAATATAGGAAATTCATGAAGAAGGAGGAAAATCATGCCAAAAGATTCATGTCTTAGAAAGAAAGGTTTATCCTTACATACCTTTGTCGTTTAACTATTCTAGCGCTTGATCGTTCTCCTTTAATGCTCACGTCTTTACCTTCAAGAGAGTTTGTATCGACATTAGCTAAACAATTATAAAAACGTGCTTACTATAGCTAGAGAAAATTGGGCAGTACTTCCTTTGTTTATGCGACTTCCTCCATTTTCCATATCAACTCCCAAACATTCATAACAACAATCACAATATCATAAACAACAATCATCATTCATTTGCATTATCCACATTTAGCAATTTCACTTCAATTCCTCCATAATCATGACCATAGTTCACTATCGCGTTCTTTCACATACAATGCTTATTCCATGTTCTAAATGTCATTCATAACCTACTTACGATCACAACATATCCATATTCATGATTCATTCCCACTACTACTCAACAATGACACTATCCCCACATTTATGACCCATTTTCTATATTCTTCTATAATCCAAGTGTTTCAACTTCTCAAGACCTTAAACAACATGAGAATACCATAAAACTTACCTTAGATAGTGTAGGAACAAGTCTTGAGTGGAGATACTCTTCTTGCACCAAAACCCTAATTCACTTCTCTTGGGATTCCTTGACTTAGATGACTTTAATGTGTTTCTAGCTCTTGATTTTTGTTGGTTTGATGAAGTTGATTTTCAATTTCCTTTGAATTCTTGTGGATGAAGAGTGGAGAATATTCTAGAGGGTTCTTGACTTATGGAGTGAAAATGAAAATGAAATAAATGAGAGGGGGTCCTTATATCAACGTTTAAGTTCAGTCCCGACCAGAACATACGAACCAACATACGGTCCGTATATTTTATACTGACCGTATGTCTGTACTGTATGTTTGGTCCAGTGAAGGCCCTTGTTCTAGGCAGAACATACGGCCGGACATACGGTCCGTATGTTTTATACGGCCAGTATGTCTGGCTGTATAATGCCCAGCTATCCGAAACTTGTTCTCGTCGACTCGTTTGATCTCCGATCCTTATGGAACCTTCTTAACACTTGTTTAACACCTCAATACCAATCTAAGGGACGTTATAACTCTTTCCCAAAGTATCATTAGAACATCATTAACTCGATACTCGTAATTCTTGTCCGATACACAATATATGACTTGCTTTCCTTACCCTAAATGTCTTTGAAATCTCGTTTAAGGTCATCAAATGCTGTTTTTGACTTATCAAAACATCGTATACATCATACCCCTCGTTAGTGTACTCATTGTACGTTAACGGAAAATTTTTCGAGGTGTAACATTCTCCCCCCTTTTGGACCATTCGTCCTCGAATGTTAAGTCATCGGGGATTCTATAAAAATTTCGCCAGAGTTTTCCCTATAAGATGGCACTACCATCCTGCCACAACAACCCGTAATAACATTGCCTCACAGGGCCACAATACAATAACAATAGGATTTGGCCACACATGACCCAAAAGCATAAAAAGAAGCATGCATACCTTATAATCTCGATGTCTCATCATGGATCTTTTCCGGGGACTGAAATAAATGCGGATATGTGGATTTCATCTTCTCTTCTGCCTCCTAAGTCATCTCTTCTCGATTGTTATTTAGCCATAAGACTTTGACTGAGGCCACTTCCTTATTTTGAAGTCTCCGCACTTGCCTGTCTAATATGGCAATGGGAACTTCTTCATAGACTAACTTTTCTATCACTTGGACATCATCTACTGGAACAATCCTCGTAGGATCTCCAACACACTTGCGGAGCATCGAGACATGGAAAACTGGATGGACTAATTCAAGTTTTGAAGGCAAGTCCAATTCATAAGCCACTTGATCCACCTTGCGGATAATCTTATAGGGTCCAATATATCGAGGGATCAATTTCCCTTTCTTGCCAAATCTCATCACCCCTCTCATTGGCGACACCTTTAAAAATACCCAATCATCGACTTGAAATTCTAAGTCTCGCCGGCGGTTGTCCGCATAAGATTTTTGGCGACTTTGGGTTGTCAACAATCGGTCTTGGATCACCTTGACTTTTTCCACTGCTTGCTGGATCAAATCAGGGCCTATTAGCTGTACTTCTCCTACTTCAAACCATCTAATTGGAGACCTGCACTTTCTTCCATACAAAGCTTCATACGGAGCCATTTGAACACTGGAATGGTAGCTATTATTATATGCAAACTCAATTAGGGGTAAGTGGTCATCCCAACTACCACCAAAATCTAGAACACATGCTCTTAACATATCCTCCAAGGTCTGAATAGTACGCTCGGCTTGTCCATCAGTTTGCGGATGAAATGCCGTGCTGAGCCTTACTTGAGTACCTAGGCCTTCTTGGAAGGGCTTCCAGAACTTGTCTGTAAATTGTGCTCCTCTGTCTATGATAATGGATATCGGAATACCATGGAGTCGTACAATCTCCTTGAGATACAACCTTGCATAATCTTCTACTGAGTAGGTGGTTCTGACTGGAAGAAAATGAACTGCTTTCGTAAGTCTGTCCACGATCACTCATATGGAATCATACTTGCCTCGGGAACGAGGTAACCCCACTATAAAATCCATATTGATCACTTCCTATTTCCAAGTAGGAATTTTCATTTCTTGCAATAATCCTCCTGGCTTCTGATGTTCGATCTTTACTTGTTGGCAATTTGGGCATTGGGCTACAAATTCTGCTATGTCTCTTTTCATTCCATCCCACTAATACATCATCTTGAGATCATGATACTGTTATACCCCGTATTTTGGTATATTGGGATATTTTAAGCTAACCGCGACAAGTTAAGGACAAGACTATTTTGGGATACGAGGTAGAGACTTTTAACCTTTGATTTTATTTTAATGCACAAGTTGCTTATAAATTTTATTTGGTATAGAAATATTCTTGGAGATTAGGGATTACTTAACCATGATTAGATTATTAAGTGGGATTAATAACTTAATTACTTCATTAATAGGCCATCAGTGGCCGTGTGGGCCCCACACATGGCTTGGCCAAATTTGATTGGCTCAAGCCATGACTGGGACATGTGTCCACTTCTTAGACAACATATAAGTAGCAAATTAATGACAAGGAAAGTCATTTATCATCTTTACAACTTGAGAATTAGAGATAGAAAGAGGTGGAGGAGCTCTCGGCCATGGCTGGCCGAGTTTGACTCCTTGAGTGTTGATCAAAAAAATAATTCTCTTCTAGTAATCAACCCTTTGAAAGGTGCATAGCAACGTGGAGTAGCCATTGGAGTATCAAGAATAATTATTATTTTGAATTCACAAGTTCTAGCCAAGTTGAGAAGTCAAGTGTTAAAGGTAAGGTTTAATCTCCTTTTACATGTATTAAGGGTGGTTTGAACGTGTTGTAGTGTGTAGAAATGAATGAAAATCATGGAATTATGTATGTTGGTGTTGAGGCCGTGTAGGGGCAGTTTGTGCATGAAATGGTGAATTGATTTTACTTGATATTTTGGTTGTTGTTATTATGGATTGTATGGTGAGAATGAAGGTTTAATGGTTCAAGTTGGAGTTGTAATTGTTTGTGGGCTGTTGTAGAAGCTAATATGATGTTAATATAGTTTCTTGCATTTATGTGAAAGATGTTGTAACGTGTGGATTGTTGGTATGATTTGTGAAATCGGAAGAAAAGAATGTATTGTTGTTATTCTTGTTGAACTTGGAAGGTTATATGTTGTATTGTGTGTTGGTTGGGCTGTTTTGGAGTGTTGTATGGGCTGTTCGGAATGTCCTCGAGTCATGTTTGAATAGTCTCGGTTGATACTTGAAGGCATGATTAGTGATGTTGGCTTGGTTGTATGTGGTTGGTTTGAACATAAGCGAAACGTCGTCTAATTATCTAGAAAGGAGTTATTAATGTTAGGATACGTTTTGAATCTCTTCATAGTTTAATCGTAGTTCTTGACGTCTTAATATAGGTTGAGACACTATTGGGCAGCGTATACGTGTTGAGTTGCGAGTAAACGCTAAAGGTATGTAAAGCCTATCCCTTCTTTCTTTTGGCATGTCCTAGATGCAAGTAAGTTATAATATGAGCCTTGGGGTAATTCTATTCACAAGTTTCGAGCATGACTTATGATTCTTATTCACTTCTTGATGTTAGAACTCTCAGGATAGTCGAGCTATTGCCCTCGAGTCTTTTATATGATTGAATAGTAAATGATGCATAAAAGTTCCTATTCCTAAAGGATTCTATAATGAATAATGTCCTTAACTTTCATAAGCTGTCTCGCATTGATTTAATACATGTCTATGATCCCTGAGACTTTCCTTAATATAGTTCGTAATGACATTTAGTGAGAACTTAATATGGCTATCATCCTGACACTCGAGAATTAATTAGTCTACTTATCTATTGAGTCTCAAAAGATGATTTGGGTGCATATGGTTACTTACCACTCTGCTCGTGCATATTGTTACATCTTTCACTGAGTCCCGGGCCAGGACATGTTTTCGTGTACAGCTCCACTGCATTATTTACCGAGTCCCTCACTAGAGGGCCGGGACACGTTATATGTATATGTATATGATGATATGATGACATGATGATATAATGATACGGGGATGGCGGCTAGGATGGCATATGATGGCTTTATTCATCGAGTCCCTCACTAGAGGGCCGGGACACGTTATATGTATATGTATATGATGATTTTATTTACCGAGTCCCTCACTAGAGGGTCGGGACACGTTATATATGCATATGTACAGATGATTATCTAATTATGTCACTAAGTCCCATAACGGGTTGGGTATGATATTGACACGTATGATTTATGTTTCAAAGGTAAGCCTTGTGGTTTTCTCAAGTTATTGTACTAGTTTTCTACACTCCTTATTTCGCATGATCCTCGTTTACTATATTCCATGCTTTACATGCTCAAGACATAACCCGTATCGACCCCCTTCTTGGGGGCTGCGTTTTATGCCCGCAGGTACAGACGCTCGTTTTGGTGATCCGCCAGCTTAGGATATCTATTCAGCTATCTTGAAGTGCTCTCTTGTTCCGGAGCCTAGCTTTTGGTACAGATCCCTTTTGTTGTATATATGTGTCTGTTCAGGGGTACGGCGGGGCCCTGTCCCGTCATATAATACTGTTGTTACTCTTAGAGGTCTGTAGACATATGTGTGGGTCTGTATATAGTTGTTGTACAGTTGTGTATGTGTGACTTATGTTTTGGGACGTTCCCGTTCGTAGTGGCGGCCTTGTCGGCTTACGTATGTATATATGTTTTGGGATGCTGTATATAGTGGCAGCCTTGTCGGCTTGCGTATATATATAGTTGGGGCATTCCCGCATGTTATGATAGCCTTGCCGGCTTATGTACGATGTTTTTTGTTGGAAGTTGTAGCTCCTCGGGAGACAGGTTGCTGTGATATGTATATATATGCGACAGTTTTAAGACGACGTCTTGCCTTTTTATATTTAAGTGCCTTATTATGCTAGTTGTGGATGATTATAGTTAACATGTGTATACGAGTGTCCATCCCGGGCACTAGTCACGGCCTACGGGGTTGGGTCGTGACAGATACATATTTGTCCCTCCTGGGTGAATAGAATACTGAGAATAATGAGCTTCTTCTAGAATTCGACGATGCAATTTTGCAACTTTCGGAACACATAGCCTGCCTTGGTATCTAAGAACTCCCTCTATAGAAGTTTCAAATGGAGACTTCTCTTTTTCATGAAATGTGTCTCTATAATGGCTCAACTGAGGATCTTTATATTGCCGCTCCTTTACCTCCCCGTTCAAGGACGAAACTGTGGGATTATTAACACTAACTCCTGCACCACCTGAATCAATTAGACGCACTCCAAGACTAGCTAGTTGGTGGAGCTCATGAATCAATTCTTTCTTCTCCGAAGGAACTTCACATAGGCTACCCATTGATCGGCGGCTAAGCGCATCAGCTACTACATTTGCCTTTTTGGGGTGGTACAAAATATCCACATCATAATCTTTCAATAATTCTAACCACCACCTTTGCCGCAGATTTAACTCCTTCTGTTTGAAAATTTATTGGAGACTCTTGTGATCTGTATAGATATCAACATGTACACCATACAAGTAATGTCTCCACATCTTTAGTGCATGAATAACTGCAGCCAATTCGAGGTCATGAGTTGGGTAGTTCTTTTCATGCTTCCGCAGCTGTCTCAAAGCATAAGCAATGACTTTACCGTGCTGCATCAATAAACATCTTAACCCAACGCCAGAAGCATCACAATACACAACATAACCATTTGGCCCTTCTGGGAGTGTCAAGACTGGAGCTGAGGTCAACCTGTTCTTCAACTCTTGGAAGCTATGCTCACAAGCATCATTCCACTGAAATTTAGCTGACTTCCGGGTTAGCTTCGTCAACGGGGCTGAAATAGATGAAAATCCCTCTAGGAACCTCCGGTAATAACCTGCCAATCCCAGAAAACTACAAACTTCTGTGGACGTCGTAGGCCTTGGCCAAGTCTTCACAGCTTCAATTTTCTAAGTATTAACTCGAATGCCATCATCTGAAATAACATGACCTAAGAATGTCACAGAATTCAGCCAAAACTCGCACTTTGAAAATTTTGCATACAATTCCCGAGTTCGAAGAATTTCAAGAACAATACGTAAATGATCTGCATGTTCTGATTCTGTGCGAGAGTACACCAGAATATCATCAATGAATACTATTACAAATAGATCCAAGAGAGGCCTGAATACATTATTCATCAAGTTCATGAACACTGCTGGAGCATTAGTTCACCCAAATGACGTCACCCAGAATTCATAATGGCCATACCTCGTTCTGAAAGCTGTTTTCGGAATATCTTCTTCTCTAACTCTCACTTGATGATAACCCGACCTCAAGTCTATTTTGGAGAACCACTTGGCACCCTGTAGCTGATCAAATAAATCATCAATCCTTGGAAGAGGATATTTGTTCTTTATTGTCACTTTATTCAACTGCCTATAATCGATGCACATTCGTAGGGAGCCATCTTTCTTTCTTACAAATAGGATAGGTGCTCCCCACGGTGATGAACTGGGTCTAATAAACCCCTTCTCAAGCAAATCTTTCAACTGTGCCTTTAGCTCTTTCAATTCTGCCGGAGCCATTCGGTAAGGAGGAATAGAAATAGGCTTGGTATCCGGCAACACTTCAATGGCAAAATCAATTTCTCTTTCCGGAGGAAGGCCTGGAAGTTCATCTGGAAATACATCCGGAAATTCATTCACTATCGGAACGGATTGGAAAGTTGGCGACTTTGCTTCGGTGTCATGAACTCGGACTAAATGATAAATATAGCCCTTAGCTATCATCTTTCTCGCCTTAAGGTAGAAAATAAACCTACCTCTTCGAGATGTCAGTATTACCCTTCCATTCAAGCACGGGCTCTCCCGAAAATTGAAATCGAACTACCTTCATTCGGCAATCAACATTAGCATAACACGAGGCCAACCAATCCATACCCATAATCACATCAAAATCTAACATTTCTAGCTCAACTAAATCAACTCTGGTCTGGCGGTCACATATCACAATTATAAAATCTTTGTACACTTGTCTAGCTATCACGGGATCACCAACCGGAGTAGATACCTCAAAAGGTTTAATTGGCTCGGGTTTCACCCCATACAACCAGCAACATATGGAGTAATATAAGATAGTGTAGAATTCGGATCTATCAATGCATACCCATCATGAGAAAATACGGACAATGTACCTGTAACCACATCTGGGGAGGACTCAAGATCCTGTCGTCCGGCTAAAGCATACATGTGGGGCTGAGTGGCACCCAGGAGATGCTCCCCTCGCCTCTACCTCGGCTACCGCCGGAATCCGAGAAGTTGGCCTTACCGCGCACCGAAGAAGAACCACCGTCGATCCCGGGCCGAACCCCACCTCTACCATACCTCGAAGGACAATCTCGCATCTTGTGTCCACCGTCCACAAATATAGCAAGCATCCGTGCCTGGCGACATGGCCCTGAGTGTAATTTTTTGCACTGGCTACATCGTGTAACCGGTGGTCTCCTCTGACTATAATTACCCCCAAACTGAGAACCTGAAGCTCTCGAACTCTGGCCCTGTCCTGAAAGAACGGAGCGATCAAATCTCCTACTGGTAAATCGTGGAGGGGAACTAGTCACCGACTGGCCTGAGTATCTAGAATGTGTCTGCCTTGATCCCCCTCTATAATCACTACCTGCTCCCATAGATCTGGCCCTCTTGCTTTGCCCTCTATCAATATCACGATCACCGCTTTGCGGGTGTTGTAGTCCTTCTAGATTCTGGGCATGGGCTTGAATGCGGGAAATATCCATCCCATCTTGCAACGAAGCCGTTAAGCAGTCTTTGAACAAATGTGGCCCTAAGCCACTCACAAATCTATGCACCCGATCTCCTATTTCGGCTACCATAGTTGGGGCATATCTAGCCAATGAATTAAATTTAAGGCTATACTCCCGGGCACTCATATTCCCTTGTTTCAAATTTAGGAATCTATCCGCTCTAGATCGGCAGACTTCAGGTGGCAAGTAATGGTGGAAAAAAGCATCTACAAATTCTTGCCAAACGGGAGGAGGCGCATTCTCTTTTCTTGATGCTATCCAATTATTATACCATAAGACCGCCACATCCCGGAGTCTATACGATGCCAACTCCATAGATTCAGTTTCGGAGGCATGAATAATCTTCAATGTCCTCAACATCTCACAATAAAGCCTTGCGGATCTTCATCCGGCTTTGATCCAAAGAACTCCGGAGGATTCAAACTCATAAAATCACGGGCTCTAGTACTAGCTGACCGATCACTTGGGCTCGCATTCTGCCGCTGTGCCTGAGCGGCAACTAATTGTGTAAATAAATGAATGGCCTCGGTCATTTGTTGCCCGAAGTAGCCGGTGGAGAAACTGGAGGTATAGGAGCTGGAGCTGAAGCCCCTTCTTGTTCTTCTGTAATAGGCGGAGTGGAAGAAGCATTAGATGGAGCCTCATTATGTGATTCACCCTCATCTAAATTCATTGGCGGCTCTCTTTCTGCCCCGCCTTTTCATCGTAGTCTTTCCCTACTGGGCGGCTTTAGCATTTCCCTTTGGCGGCATTTCTGAAATCACAACACACTATTAAGGAGGATAAAATCTTATAACACGGCTCTATCGCACGATCTCTTAAGAAGAAAGATGGTCATTTTTCCTAAATGCCCTGTAGCCTCTTGTTTATTAGCGTGGCACGCAACACACTATAAACAAGACTCTACTATACATGGGCTCGTAGACACTTCCTAGGACTAAACTGCTCTAATACCACTTTTGTTACCACCTGACTAGGGCCATGACGGGTACCCGGGGCTAACCACTGAGCACCGCTCATTCTATTACTCATTCATACACATTATGCATACATTCATATTTCTTATGCTCATAATCATAGAAAAGCTATTTTCAGTTGAAACATATTTACTTTATATACATAAGCCCTTTGGCTATCAAAATAATATATATACATATATACAATGAGAAACTTATGAGACCATACTACCCACAACTGCTCATCTATGAGCCTCTACTGAAGTACTAGACATAGGGACGGGACAGGACCCCGTCATGCCCGAAACATACATATACATATATATACCAAAAGAATAATCAATGGCACCTCCAGAAAAATGGAGTGCTCTCGAATCCGCTAATAGCTCCTACGAGTCTGGGTCGCCTCCCTGTCTACTTGTGGGCAAGAACACAGCGTCCAAAGAAAACGGACGTCAGTACGAACATTGTACTGAGTATATAAGGCATGAATGAAATGAACATAATAAAGAAATCATAAGTCATAGGACGAAGATGTAACCTGCGTACTTTTAAGTGTGGATACATTTCATACATATATCATACAGAAGCATATCATACGTATTACCATAGCGTATACATCATCAACATATTTCATATACATAAACATCGTTAACCCGCGTCCGGGTCACCATCATATGCCGCCCACTAGTAGTGATCATGTCCGGCCTTCTAGGTGCGGTGGAATCATAGCAGCCCGCCTTAGCGGTGACTTGTCCGGCCATTTAGGCACGGTGGAATCACAAGCAGCCCGCCTTTGCGGTGACATATCCGGTCATTTAGGCGCGATGGAATCACATCATCGTACATATCATAGACTTATCATTAGTATTCATCTTATAGGCATATCATGACTTAGCATCATTACACACTTATCATCAACACATACCTTAGAACTTGAAGGCAACTATAGCTATGTCGGGGTGACATAAGGTCGTAACCCCCGATTACGTTAAGGAGTAATCATGGTCGTTATATCTCACTTAGAGGGACTAATGTTTTAAGGTGAGTACACATAAGGAGAACATCAATGGATCATAGTTAACATCATTAGCTTTGTAGGAACATCATATCATGAACTTTAGAATCTTTAGACTTAAGCTCATCATTATCATTATCGTATTTGTAATGCATCTCTCATCTCATATGGCTATTCATGAACGTAGACTCTTAGTTTTTTCAGAATATAGGAAATTCATGAAGAAGGAGGAAAATCATGCCAAAAGATTCATGCCTTAGAAAGAAAGGTTTAGCCTTACATACCTTTGTCATTTAACTATTCTAGCACTTGATCATTCTCTTTTAATGCTCACGCCTTTACCTTCAAGAGAGTTTGTATCGACATTAGCTAAACAATTATAAAAACGTGCTTACTATAGCTAGAGAAAATTGGGCAGCACTTCCTTTGTTTACATGACTTCCTCCATTTTCCATATCAACTCCCAAACATTCATAACAACAATCACAATATCATAAACAACAATCATCATTCATTTGCATTATCCACATTTAGCAATTTCACTTCAATTCCTCCATAATCATGACCATAGTTCACTATCGCGTTATTTCACGTACAATGCTTATTCCATGTTCTAAATGTCATTCATAACCTACTTACGATCACAACATATCCATATTCATGATTCATTCCCACTACTACTCAACAATGACACTATCCCCACATTTATGACCCATTTTCTATATTCTTCTATAATCCAAGTGTTTCAACTTCTCAAGACCTTAAACAACATGAGAATACCATAAAAATTACCTTAGATAGTGTAGGAACAAGCCTTGAGTGGATATAGTCTTCTTGCACCAAAACCCTAATTCACTTCTCTTGGGATTCCTTGACTTAGATGACTTTAATGTGTTTCTAGCTCTTGATTTTTGTTGGTTTGATGAAGTTGATCTTCAATTTCCTTTGAATTCTTGTGGATGAAGAGTGGAGAATATTCTAGAGGGTTCTTGACTTGTGGAGTGAAAATGAAAATGAAATAAATGAGAATGGGGTCCTTATATCAACGTTTAAGTTCAGTCCCGACCAGAACATACGGACCAACATACGGTCCGTGTATTTTATACTGACCGTATGTCTGGACCGTATGTTTGGTCCAGTGAAGGCCCTTGTTCTGGGCAGAACATACAACTGGATATACGGTCCGTATGTTTTATATGGCCATTATGTCTGGCCGTATAATGCCCAGCTATCCGAAACTTGTTCTCGTCGACTCGTTTGATCTCTGATCCTTATGGAACCTTCTTAACACTTGTTTAACACCTCAATACCAATCTAAGGGACGTTATAACTCTTTCCCAAAGCATCATTAGAACGTCATTAACTCGATACTCGTAATTCTTGTCCGACATACAACATATGACTTGCTTTCCTTACCCTACATGTCTTTGAAATCTCATTTAAGGTCATCAAATGCTATTTCTTACTTATCAAAACATCGTATACATCATACCTCTTGTTAGTCTACTCATTGTACATTAACGGGAAATTTTCTGAGGTGTAACAATTACATCCAAGTTTGCTATTTCAAATTCAATCGAACCAGCAATAGTCTCACGATCCTTAACTACACCACATAGCCTTATAGATTCTAGAAGAATGTCGAGGACAATAGTAGGGGTATAAAAAGATAGTTTTAACAATTGTTTGGGTTCCCTACCATAATCAAGGACAAAGCACAGAGTTCTATAAGAAAGAGTCAAGCTCGAATCGATCAGCGAATACGCTTCAAGTGAACATATAGTTAGAACACATGTCACCCTGGTATCAGGATCTTTTGCCGTCTCTCTATGAGTCAAATCATAAAGTCAAGCTTGTCCCCCATTAGCGGTGTTAGCAACGGTTTTACCAGCCCTATTACTACGAGCATTACGGGTGTTGTTAGTATTAACATCAGATGGATTATTCCTTTGGCCTGAAGAGTTAGCTATTTCACGAAGCCACTTCCTACAATCTTTCTTGATATGACCCCTAATCCCACAATGCTGACAAACATGATCCTCCCATCTAAATGCTTTCCGGTTACTACCTTGCGAATATATGTTCTGATCATTGTTCCTCTGACCTTGTCCACCAGATGGAATGGCCATGTTAGACTAGCAGAATTTCCTTTCCGTTGTCCTCCATCATACGAACCAGTGAAACCACTCGCAGAACGGGCCTTCTTACTTTGTTCCCTTTCAAGCATCTCTTCGCCCTTCCAATTCTCTTGTTGCTCAGCGAACCCAACCAAAGATAAAAATGTACAAGTAGGAGACATAGCAACAGCAGCACATGCAGACTTGATACATGGTACCAAGCCTTTCAGAAAATGAGTCAACTTATGCTTTTCAGTCCGAATCATGTATAAAGCATACTTTGACAAGCGGGTGAACTCCAAACTATACTCACGAACCGACTTGCTACCCTATTCCAGCTTTTCAAACTTTGTAGCCATAGCAAATCTTTTCTCATCAGACAAAACCCTTTCCATGAACGCCTCTTCAAATTCAGTCCACGTTGGAGCTAAAGCAGTGTCACCCCTCTCAGACTCCCACATCTCAAATCATGCGTGAGCAACATCCTTCAACTGATAAGAAGCAAGCCTCACAGCTTTGAGATCATGGGCATCCATTACCCTCAGTGCCTTGAAAGTCTCATCTAAAAAGTGCTGGGGGTCATCCACCTCTCAGGACCTGAAGAACTTTTGTGACTTTAAGTCTAGGTATTGCTTAAGTCTACCTCCACCATGAGGTCCCACACCTCCACGCTATTACTGAGCCGCAACCAATGCAGTCAACATTTGAATAGCAGTTTGCATCATACAAATCTCAAGCACACCCGCAACAGGAACAGCAGGAGCAGGCGGTGCTTGGTTTCCAGCGTTATTATTTCAAGCAATATTACCATTACCAGCATTTGCACCAGGAAGATTTCTATTAGCAGTTACTGTGGCGCGCCTTTGGTTACTAGTTCGAAATCGAGTTAGGGCCATTTTTGCCATGCACCAGTTAACGAACAAATTAGAATGATCCTAAAGGAATTTCAAGCTCTATAGAACAATCTAGAATCAAGAAGAATCAAAAACACCCATAAATGTCCTGGGAGTCTTTCATTCATGCAGATGATCAGGCTGCACAAGGAAAACTCCACTAGACACAGCTCCACAGACACAGATGATAATCCTAGGACGTATTTAAACCTAGGCTCTGATACCAAGCTTGTCACGCCCCAAAACCCACCCTAGACGTGACCAACATCCGACGCCATGAACAACATCGGAAGAACCTAAACGACACAATAATAACACTTGAACCTACCAGGTTCAACATTCGCCTCCAACAGTTTACAAAATAAAGGTAAAAAAATCATACGTATATGAATTAAATCAGTGAAAATCTTTAGTAATCAATACTTATCAAACATAACAACATGCCTGAGAGTTAATCAATAACTCAACAACTGCCCACAAGAATGTATACTATGGAGCTTCTAAGATAAAGAAATAATAGTTCGACTCATCAGGATGCAACCCAAAAACTAATAATGAATGAACGAATAAATAGGGTGTCCCACGAATGAACGTGTGGGCTCACCAAATCAGCAGCAATAGCAAGTTCTTCCTAAGCGCCTGAAGTATCAAGAACCTGCTCTTCTCCGTTACCTAACATACTATCAAAAACAACAATGGTATGCCTGAGTACTTCGTACTCAGTGAGTGCCTCGGGAACAACAAGTGATACGAAAATAAATTATAATAATACATAAATAATCAGTCCTGAAAAGATAGTATAAAAACAGCTATTCCACTTTGTGATTCTTAATATCATTTGTTAAACAGTTTACAAGCCATTTCAAAATCCTAGTTTCCATTATGCTTTAAATCGATCGGGCATAAATACCAGTTCCATAATAAAGATGGATATCACAATCGCCCATATGGGCCCAACTCAATATCAACAACACTGCACAATACACCAGAATATGGATTCACGGTGTCTACTCTTCCTCTCGAATAGCAAGGCCATTAATACACCCCAGGTAGCGAACCCGGAAGTGGCCACTCTTCCCCCCGAATGGTAAGGCAATTAATACACTAGGATCCGTAGTGGCTACTCTTCCTCCCGAATTGCAAGTCAAAACACAACAACCAATTTTCGTAGCGTAGAGGCCAATTCATAATGCATTTGTAAGGTAGCCACATTGTCACGACCCGAACTATGGGCCACGATGGGTATCCGAGGCTAACCACCGAACACCACTCATTCCGTTACCTATATGCTCTCATTCATAATATTTACCCAAATTCATGGAAACATGTCATCATTTGAAACGTATTTACCTTTATGAACATAAGCCCTTCGGCTATCAAATTATATATACATATACATATGCATACATATACATGAAGACTATGGGACCATATTACCCACACTACGTATCTACGAGCCTCTACTAGAGTACTAGACATATGGACGGGACAGTGCCCAATAATGAATATATACATATATGTACCAAAAGAATAATCAACGGCACCTCCGGAGAATGGAGTGCTCTCAAATCAGCCGCTAGCTCCTATGAGTTTGGGTCACCTCTCTGTCTACCTGTGGGCATGAACACAGCGTCCGAAGAAAAGGACGTCAGTACGAATATTGTACTAGTATGTAAGGCATAAACAATAATAAAACATCAATGAAATAAGGAGGCATCAATGAAGGGCAACCTGTGGCTGACTGAATCTTAAAGGAAATCATACATGCATGGCTTACTTTCATACTCATCACTATGTCATATATGCACAAATGTATAAGCTGCCCGACCATGTAGGTGCGGTGTGATAATCAATAACATTAGCATTAGCATTAGCCTGCGTCCAGGCCTTCCGCGTCCGGGGTATCATCTCATGCCGCCCACTAGTGGTGTCTGCCCATGCCATCTGGCCATGGTGTATAGCTTCCCGCCTTGGCGGTGACTGCCCGGCCATATAGGCGCGGTGTAATATCATCATATGCTCATTACAACATGCTCATTACAATATGCTCATTACAACATGCTCATTACAATATGCTCATCATAATATGCTTATCATAACTCATCGTAATGCATGCAAAGAGACTCATAGATAATCATACTTTATCGGGGTGACATAAGGTCGTGGACCCCCGACTTCATTATGGAGCATTCATAAGCATTCTGCCTCACCTTGAAGGAACAAGCATAAGGTGAGTGTATACAACGATCAACATCAATAGAATATACATAGAGCATCATATCATAGGCTATAGCATCTCTAGACTTTAGCTTGTCATTATCATTACCTCACTCGTAGCATATCGCTTATCTCATATGGCCTTTCATAAACAAGGACTCATGGCTTTCTAAAAGAGGGGACATTCATAGGAAAGGAGGAAATTCATGCCATAGGACTCATGCCTTAGAAAGAAAGAATTAGCCTCACATACCTTTGTCACTTAATTACTCTATTGCTAGCTCGTTCTCCTTTTATGCTCACGTCTTTACCTTCAAGAGAATTCGTATCTTCGTTAGCTAGGCAATTACAATAACGTGCTTCTTAAGGCTAAAGAAAATTGGGCAGTGTTTCCTTTGTTTATACTACTTTCCGCCATATTCCATCTCAACTACCAACATTTATAACAACAATCATAATATCGTTAGCAACAATCGTCATTCATTTACATGATTCACATTTCACAATTTCACTCCAATTCTCCATATTCATGACCAAAGTCTATCATCGCGTACTTTCACATTCAATACTTATTCCATGTTCTAAATATCATTTATAACGCATTTATAATCTCAACGTAACCATTTTCATGATTCACTCCAACTACTATTCCACAATGACATTATTTACCCATTTAAGACCCATTTTCTATACTCTTCTACCATCCATGTGTTTCAACCTATTAATACTTCAAACAACATATAAAGATCATAAAACTTACCTTAAATGATAGAGGAATAAGCCTTGGATGACAATTCACCTTTTCCACCAAAACCCTATTTTTCCTTTCTTGAGATTTCTTGAGTTGAATGACTTTAATGAAGTTTCCTTCACTTGATTTCTTGTTGTTGATCCTTGATTCCCTTTGTTTTCTTATGGATGAAATATAGAGAAGGTTCTAGAGGTCTTGAGAGATGAAGAGGGTTGATGGAAATGAAATAAGTGAAGTGGGATTACATTTAAAGACTTGGAACAATTTCAGTCGGCGGGACTTCCACGGACTGTTCCACGGTCCGTGGAACCCAGTGTTGGCCGTGGAACTGGTCGTGGTTCACGACCAGCCAGCCACCTTCTTTGCTGGCTGTTCCACGAACACATCCACAGTTCGTGGATCATGATGCTGTCCGTGGAACATGGTCGTGGAACTCACAGTTCCACCGGAATGGTTCCCGTCATTTCGTTTGATCTCCAATCCTTATGGAACCTTCTTAACACTTGTTTATCACTTCATTGGTAATCTAAGGGATGTTATAACTCTTCTCCACAATATCCTTAAGGCATCATTAACTCAATACTCAACATTTTGCCCGACACACTAACTTATGACTCGCTTTCCTTAATAACTTTCTTCCTTTACCTCGAATGCCTTTGGAACTCCTAATTAGGATCATCAAATGCTATTTCTTACTTATCTAAACCTTGTATACATCCTTCCCTTCGTTGGTCCATTCACTGTACGCTAAGGGGAAATTTTTGAGGTGTAACACACATCATCAATTATCGTTAAGGTTCATTATGCCATATCAAAAGAATAAGTCATTCCAATCAATGTTTTGAAAACGTATAACTTCTTTACAAAAGATTTTCATGTCCCAATTCATCAATGAGAATGTCATTACCAACTCTTAACCGTCATTATTAAGCATCTCTCATAGAGAAAAACATTCATAATATCTTATACATATATAGGGTTTGTTACAATCTAGGTTTAATGTGGGTTTGTCCCCTCACACACATTAACCACCATTTAGACATGAATTAGAGTTCAAGAAACATGAAAAGATTACTTTTCCTTCATTCATTAAAGATTCTTGAATAAAATTTATACTTCCAACAATAGTTTCAAAAACTGATTTTCATTCAAAATAAGTTTTCAAAAGAGAGACATACAAATCATCTTTATAGTCAAAAATTATTTTTAAAAGAGACATACCTAAATACGTTAAACAAAATTTAACAATTCAGTTTCCTACTGAAGAACACTCAAATCCTAGCTTGAATCACTTTGGGAAGAATTATGCTGCAAACCCTAGGTTTTGGTCACAAGAATTATGTTAAGAATCACGGGTTTGATGTTAGAATGGATTAGTAATGTTAAGGGTGTTCTTACCTTTGATTTGTAGACTTGGAGGAATGATTTTCGTCCTTAGGGTTTGGGAGGATGAAAAAAAATGGGAACAAAATAAGACCATACCCATTTTAAATCTAATTTTTTGCCAGAAACGGTGAAAGTACTGCCACAAAGTACGTCCCGTACTTGTAACCCATACTTTGGCTGCCAAAAATAGTGAGGAATGGAAGAAGTACGTCCTAAAAGGTCGTCTCATACTTTCTGGGCGTACTTTGGGCGAAATCTCTAGCTTTTGCGCCCTTCAGTAAAACGGACATAACTTTTTGCACATAACTTTTCTAGGGTCAAGGGGCGAGCTACCATTGGAAATCTATTTCAAAGATCTACAATTTTCATCAGGAAATTTTTCCAAATTCATAATATATTTTCATGAAAATCGCCCAGAAGACAGACCTACCAAAAATTAAGTGAATTTAAGAGCCCTTAAGAACTTCAATTGTTGGTTTGACTTCAAAATGACCATCTTCCACCCGAATTCATCAAGAATGGCTTCATATAGATAAAACATCATCTTAACACTATATTTTTACACATTCACACCTAGTTCAACTTTACGGGCTGTTATAGGGCTGCCCGAAGGGGCCATTATGTTATTATGCCCGAAGGGGCTATTATGCTATTATGCCCGAACCTATATGGGATATGGATCAGGCCGTACGTTACTCGGTACTATGACCTATGCATATCATACATCCGCAGAGGCATTTTTAGTAAGCAGACATATAGAAGCATTCAGTCAGTCAGTTTAGTTTACGAGTTTCAGATTTTATTTATGACTCCTATGTGTATATTACTCTTCTGTCTTACATACTCGGTACATTTTTCGTACTGACTCCCCTATTGTTCGGGGGGCTGCGTTCATGCCCACATGTTCAGATAGCTAGGAAGACAGATTGCATCCTCAGGCTGCTTCTTCAGCTTGACAGTGGAGCACTCCTCTCTTGCCGGAGTTTCTGTCTAGACCTGGTATATGTTTTGATATTTATGGGTAGGGCAGAGGCCTTGTCCCTCCACAGCATGTCCAGTAGAGGCTCGTAGACACTTATATTCAGTCAGACAGTATGGCCCGCTCAGCACTTGTTTGGTTGTATAGTTTTATCGGGTATCCCTGTCGGCTTTACCCCAGCTCAGTTTAGTGATGCATGTATTTATATACATTTCAAGGGCGGTGACCCTCCAGTTTATAATACATATCAGACAACAGACTATGTTGTGAGTGCCCTTAGGTGGCCCAGAATGAGCATGAGCAGGTATGTTATGTATGTATTGTGGCATCTAGGAGGTCAACTTCTGGGTGTCCGTCATAGCCCTCCGGTAAGGCTGTGACAAGCAGTCTCACCCCAGTAACCATGACCCCGCTGAAGCGCAGGTAGGGTAGTGGCATCAGGCCGCTGCAGCGGCGTGGCGAGTGTTGAAGCAGTAGGTCGACCGCTACAACGGTGACACGCAGTAAAAATTCCCTATTTAAGAATTCATTTTGGGAACTGGCTCCATTTTCTCATAAACCCTAAGTCCAGCCGCCTCAGGTCTTTTTGGGGAGCCTAAAATCAGATTTTGTATGGAATGAAAATCCTCCTAACCTCTTCTATTTCCTTCCTTCACCTAGTAAGTAGCTCCTAAATTCTTCACCTAGAGAGCTATCAAAATGGGTATTGCAAATCCCTAGATTTGAAGGAATGATGGGTTAGGTTATTTTTCACATGGAGTCCATTAAGTTAATCTCCCATGTTCTTCACCCTAGATTGGTTAATAACCTAAATTCCTATCTCCTTCCTTCTTGTAAATGAGTTTTTCCATGAATCTTGTAAATGGGTTTTTCTAAAAGGATAGAGTTAAAGGTGGAAACTTGGTCTAGCAATAACTTCTTATGGATAGGAAAAGAGTTCTTTGGTAATCAAAACTTAGAAATCCAAGGGTGCTCTAAATTCCTAAACTTTCCCTATCAAATCTGAAATTCCTCACAAGTGTGTTAATGGTGGTTCCTATCCTTGGCTTTCATGAGTATTTCAAGTTCCTTCGTGTGGGATACGACGTGATGAAAGAATTGAAGAATCAACGGATGCTCATGGCACCCGCTCAGGCTCGAGGTAGGTTACGGCTTCCCTTTTGGTAGACTCCGGTTAGTTTCCCATATTCATGTATTAGAAGGAACGAGAATGCATGTGTAGGAGCTGGAGTTTTGGGATGGATTCATAGGATGGTATTGTCATGCGATTTGTGTGTTCGGGCTTGTGGCTATAGATTCCCTTAGGATGCTTGAATTGGTTTCCTTGAGTATCGGTGGTTTCTATGTGGCTTGGAAGGAGTGGTTGATTCATACTTTTCTATGGATTGGATGAGAAATTTCTATAAGATGCGCCTAGATTGTGCTATGCTATTTTAGTGAACCTAATTGATATTGGGCGGATAAAATGTATCAATGATTGTGAATTAATTCTAGATTGGTAGTAGTGATGTCATGTAAGTAGAAGGTGAAATTATCATATAGTAATGATTGAATAGGCAGTAAAAAGGGAAAGTGGTAATGTTGTGTTGTGATTGATTGTCCTATTATTGTGGGCTTGATGCCGCATAGTGGTAGTGGATATCGGAGATTATTGAGGTATCTTGTTCATGATACTGTGGTGCCCCACTTGTTGGCATTTGATTTTGAGGATAGTATTCTATATGATTTGTGTAGTCCTTCATGTTATGGTTGGCGTACCCATGTTCGATACTTGTGAAATTGATCTGACTATTCATGTTAACTCATACATCGCACGCATTCACATCTCTCATGATACATTATTGATACATTGTTGGTACTTGATAAAACTCTGTGTTGAGTTGAGCTCAGTTGCATGAGAGTTATGTGAGTAGTCTGATATTCGATGGTTGTCCCGGAATCATGGATTGTGTGCGAGTGATCTGAGTAGTCCGATGTCCAATGATTTTCCCAGAATCGTGGATTGTGTGATGTTAGAGTCCGATGTTCGATGATTATCCCAGAATCATGGATGAGTGGGTACATGGACTTCGCGGGTCCCCCATGGGCCGTGCTATCGGGACACGATACTTTCGTCCGGAGTACATGTGTACACATCATTGCATTGCATTTCGTTGCATTCTTATATCATGGCATTGCATTGCATTATGGCTTTTTTGTGATGATCGCTGATTTATTGTGTTGATTGTTTCGGATTGGATATATTGAGATTGGACTTGATGGGGATTAGTTAAAAAACCATAGGCCATGATCTTGAACTATATTGTTGACTGTTCTTCATTCCAGTTGTGCATGTTGGGTGGATTAAGACTAGGTGATTAAAGATTATTAAAATGGCTAGTTGACCTCTATACTAAGATTGAATAGTGTAATAATATTTGATTGCGGAACCGGAGTGGAATTGCCTATAGTGGTTATTAGGAAGAGTTAAGAGATTTAAGAATTGTTAATGTTATGGAGAAAGGGTAGAAAATGTATGTTCTAAATCTTGTTACTTATCATGCTTATTTGTGAACTCTTTTACTGATATGTGCTTCTAACCATTGTCGGCCTATGATACTTACTCAGTACGAGTTGATTGTACTGATACTACTCTTGCTACACCTTTTTTGGGGTGTAGAGTGTTTCAGGTGGTGGATTGTGACATGTTCCGATAATGCACGGTGCCTATCTTGAAGGCCTCCTTCCACTTCATTCCGGGATGGAGGTTGGGTCTTAGAGTTTTGTTGTAATCTGGATCACTTTAGTAACTCTTGTTCTAGTCTAGACCAGGTCGTGGGAATCGAATGAGTCTTTGTATTTATTTAAATTATTATAATCACTTCCGCAAACTTGGTTAATTTAATAAATTGATTTTAGCTATTAATTATATATTTATTGGTTAAAATGAATCTGATATTTACTTGGATAGTGTGTTAATTTGATTGAGGGTTCGCTTATCGAGGTGAGAAGGGTAGTGCCCGCGCAACTCTAAATTTGGTCGTGACAGGAGTAGTGGGGCTTGCTGACGCTTGCTGAAGCTATAGCCCTACTGTGGTGGTCCTCCTGTAACTCTGTCAGGACCTGCAACATGAAATGCAACATCCCGTAGGATGGGGCGTCGATAAGAAGAGACCGAGTACGTAAGGCGAGAATAATAAAGATAAACATGATATAAGCAGAGGAAATAATGGTAGCACGAATGAACGGGAAACATACAATATGCAATGCATGAGTTTTGAAAATTATATATATATATATATAATACTATCATAACGTACCCGACCTTTTCAGGACTCGGTGTGAAACGTACCCTGTTAACACCTAATTTTTGACCTCCCATAATTTATTTTAATTACTCCGGGTCCTTGGATGATAAATAAAGTGAGCCATGCCTTTAAAGGGATTGAATAATTTTATAAAATTATTAAAGTCAATATTCTACCCCTCTAAATTTGGTAAAAAGATTTTTACGACATCATGCATTATTTAGAAATTAATTTGTGCATTTTATGACATTTGTGAAATATTGTTGAAATTAATCGTAGAGCAAAACAATTTCGAACAATTGTTTAGTTAATTGTTAAAATCGTCAAAAATCAAGTTAAATGGTAATTTGTTCTCTTAAGTCCAAGGAACTTGAGTAATTGAAAGAATTGACCATGTTACCCTTCAATCTTTAATTCTGTGTGTTTTCATGATTGTATGAAATTAATGAATTGTTTAAGTGCTTAAATTAGGTTAATCAGTCAATTAAAGGCTCTTTATTGCAAATTAGTTTAATTATTTAATTGTTTATATTATGGCCGCTATGGAATTGACCAATTCATGGTTTAAGACAATTGAGGTCAGTTTTGCAAAATCAGCCTTTAAAGGGCCTTAATTGAAATGACCAAATCCATTGGCAAATCTGCTAAGGTCATTAGTGCAAATTTACTCTTAATTGGTCAATTAGGATAAAAGGGGCCATAATTGAAATAATTAATTAGATTAAGACTCACTAAGTGCATAATCGCAATTAGTAAGCAAAAGGCTATAATTGCAACACACCTTTTAGATTTGCAACAATTGAGGCTATATTTGCAAACTAAGGCTGTCTACATGATTAGTCGTGTTTTAAAATTAATATGAAATGCTAATCATGTCCTAATCTTTATAATGTGATCAATTATTGGTGTTTAACATTTCTCTTATTTATTTAGTCTACCTATTTTACCCCTAAGAACGTATATACATCTAATATATGTGTATGATGTACATGTATAAGGGGGCACCTCCTTTTCTCCCTAAAATTAAAGGCATGTGCCCATTCCACTAAAGGACCGGACCTATCCCAACATAACATTGGGGGGGGGGGGGGGGCAAACCCCTATACTCCTCATTTCCATTTTTACTTCATACAAAACACCTCTTTCTCTCTCTCTCTCTCTCTCTCTCTCTCTCTCTTCTCGCTCTCTCTCTCTCTCTCTCTCTCTCTCTCTCTCTCCTCTCTCTTTCTCATCTAGATATGGCAAAGTCACAAAGAAGATAGAAAACGCTCAGCTTTTGTATAGTTATACACGTGAAAGGATCAATTTCTAGCATTATTTTACTCAAACATATGCCAAATACGGTAATCATCTTCTTTTTTGCTTTTCTTTTAAATACTCAGTCAAAAGTTGATCCTTTTCTATTTGATTTCTTGTACTGCGTCTATTTTCTACTTGAACTTCATTAGTTGAGAGCAAATGGGTCGGATCGAGCCAAACCAGGCTCAAATCTAACCATCCATTGTTGTTTGAATAGATTTTAGCCATAGATTTGTTTGTGCAAGGTTAATTTCTGAAAAAACTTCTTGTCCCTCATCGGTTGCTTGAAAATTTTCAATAGTTTTGGAGTTCTATAAATAGAACCCCAACCCTCGCAATTGAGATAGGTCTTGCACTCTCAAGCAAAAGCACAGAGCTTAAAATTTGAGTCTTATTCAAATTTAAAGTCGTGTTCAGTAAAATTATTATTCTTGACTTCAAAGTTAGGGTTTTCTAGTTCAAAAATTTGATCTCTTATCTGTTTTGTGTGTGGTTAAGTGGAGGAAAAGGAAGCACTAAGGATTTCAAATTCATTCTTGACTCGGCTGTGCATAAAAAATGTAAACCTTTATCTTTTTCTTTCCATTTATCAGAATTCTATGACTGTGTTCAATATATGTTTGGTATAAATTTTTAGTTGATCATTGGTGTGGTATTTGTTGGAGTAGTAATGTGAAAATATTCAGTTTATGTCAAATATGGTGCTTGGCCAGTCATTAACCTAGTGTTTTATTGAAGTAATAGCATAGAAATCTCCAATTGTTGCTTAGTATGATGTGTAACTAGTTATTAGTGGGGTGTTTGTTGGCATAATGGTATGAAATGCTTGTAACAATTAAACACTAGAATAGTATGATAACATGTTAGATACTAAGATGAATTTAAGATCTTCATTAAACCTTGAGTGTTGTAGAGACTCTTAAACACTTTAAAACACCAGCATATGGTTCTTTGGTTTATAACTTGAATCTAGATTAGTGAATGATGGGTGGATTCATGTCTATTGGAGTGAAAAGGTCACTAGGGGTTCTGTATTAGTCATTAACCAAGGTCAAATGTTGTAATAAAATGAACCTGAGAGGGGTCTGAGCTGATTAAGAGGCTATTAAAACGCCAGATGAGGGTTAATGATGAGTCATTGATTGTTTACAAAGGATCAGGAGGATCATTTGTTTTGTGTGGTTGATCTTTTCAAGGTTCAAGATTAAATAAGTGAGGGGAAGGAATAAATGAGGTTGTTTAGACCTGTGTGACTTTGCTAGGTGAATTGTTTATTGGTATGAACTGTTTTACCTAAATGACAAAGCTGAGTATTGTCCAGGTAACTTTAAAAGGGGCTGAGTCTTTAGGCTTAAAAGTGGAAATCTGAATGGTTGTTGTGTAGTGTTGCTTAAAAACATGAACACACCTTGCTTTCCTTTACCCTGTGCACTTATATGGTATCTCTCAGGACTTGTTTAGGGATAGTGTTTTGCTTCTGAGAACCTAACTGTGCTGAGAACCCTGGTAGCTTGTCCAGTCTGATTGTTTTGAGAGATCAGTGTTAGAAGCTAAGACTAGATTTTGTCTGTCTGATCACTTGTCTGCCTATTTTCTCCTTTCATTTCCTGAATGACATTGGTTTCTATCCATATATGTGATTATTCCATGCTGAAGGTCTATGAAGGGATTTAAGTCAACACATCAAATCTGAATTCATGTTCCTGTTTAGTTTTGCCTACAGGCAATCGGATCAAGGGAAACCTATTTGCAATGTTCATGCTTGTTTATAAACTTGATCTTGTTTGATCATCAATTTCTTCCTATAAGATTACTATGTCTTGGAGTGATTAACTTGGAGTTAAGTAAGTCTGATTTGCGTATTCACTCATGTTATGCTGGTTTAAACCTTAACTTGTTTGATGCATTATGCCTGATCTTGTATCTAATCCTCCTGAGAATTCATGAATGCCTAAATTCAGAATATGCATATGCTTGTTTGGGGATACCTGAATCCTATATTTGTTTCCTTTATTATTGGCCTTATGTGAACTATCTTTTGCTACTGTTGTATGCATCCATGACTTGCAGTTCCTTTCCACCTCTTGCCATGTCTGTATGTCCTTCCATTGCTGTTTCTAGTCATACTGCACTAAACCTGCATTTTCCTTCTAGCTATGCAATATCCATATGCTCCTTGCATTGCTGTGTTACCTATATTGCATCCACAATCTATTGCCTGCTCCCAATCATGTCATGACTGTGTGTTGTTTCTTTCATTGCCATTATTATGTGAACTACTTGGTGCCATTTCTACAAATATGTGATTTACTGCTTGTTCCTTGACCTTCTGCTTGTGCTATTCTGGAATTATGTTCTGTCTAGGCCATGCTTATTTATTCCCACTTATCCCTTGACTATATTGCAGCTATGCCCAATAATCTGCTTGAAATCACCTCATGCCTACTTGTTCTTAGTCTTACTTTGGTTGTGCTATATCTGTACCTCAATATATCCTCTGTATATGCTTGTTTATTAAGGATCAGTCTTCAGCTATGTCATTCTCATGTCGTCACCTGTTTCTTCCCCTAGCTATGCCTATCTGTTGCAAGCTTTGCTCTTGGATACACTAGACTTACTTGTGTTCATTCGTCTTTATCAAGTATTATTACTGATTCAATTTGCCTCTGGTTACCTCATGGTGATATACTTGTCCTTGCAATTTCTTTCCCATGACTATGTGATTGTAACTGCCTCTAATAATATATGTGTAGATTCTGCATATTGTTTGCTTCACCACTGGATGCTACAGCGTTACTTCTTGCTCACCCAATGTCTATGTTCCTAATCTATATCTTGTCTATCCCCTATTTATGTCCTGCAGCCTACTCTTGATCTCTGTATGTCTATGTGCCTTTGCTTATTTTGTTTACACAATGTCTACTTGGTTCAATACTGCTTTGAACTATGCTACCACTATGTACCTGTTTAAGTTGTGATTGTTTGGTTCAATCTAGCTTTAATTACATTGTATATATGTACGCTATTTCATCCTTGTTTAAGTCATATCCAGTTGTCTTGATTTTGGTTTACTAGAATATTACATCTGCCTATTGTCCATTCATCTTTGCTCCTTATACTCTTTACTTGTTCCTATTAATTTGTGGCTATCCTATAACTATGTGCATTAGACTTGTTGTATCTATTCCAAGCCAGTATATGGATATGTAAGTCTGTGTCTTCCATGGCTGCATTGGTTGGGAGAATAAAGTAGTTTGGGGGCTTGGTCTGAACCTTCCCTGGATGTCCAGCCATGCCGGAGGTTCACGAAACCTCCCGGAACTTGTGCGGCATCAGGAATACGGATGATGATGACTTTCCCTTCTCACTACCCAAATCTTCCCCAATAAAGTCTAAGGGCATGGAGGTGCATATGCATACTACATGACTTGTGAATAGATGTGATGATATATATGTATGTGTGTATAGCTATGTATGTGATAGGATCAATAAAATATAAGCTAACCGGGGTCTTTGTTTCTTTTCTTTCTCACATCATGGCCACTTGGGCCGAGTATAAAACCAACTTGTTGGGCTGAGGGCCAACAGGCATTTCTTCACATTTGGGGCGAGTCCAGTATGAAAGGGAAGCTAATATATATGTTATACGCGTAGAAGGCTCAGCCATGGGTGAAAATGGCCAACTAGGGGCTTGGTACGCCCCTAGTCTTCCCATCTTTTATATTTATTTAATTAATTTGAAGTTGATTTGTATTGTATTATTTGTGTAAAATTGTATAAAACTCATAAACTAAATTGGAATCTTTATGTTTTGAACTAGCAGTCTAAGGACAACGGTACATATGCCGTTTAGTTTGACATTAGGTCCCCAAATGATTTTCAAAATCCAAACTCGATGCAAATGTTTTTTCTCTAAGAATGACTAAAGTAAAGCGGACAATTTTTTTTCCAAACAAGTTAAAAATATAGAAAAAGGCAAATATTTATGATGTTGTTGATATATTTTCTAGAAAAATACAAATTGAACGGAACCCATTTTTGGTATTAAGAAAACACATTTCATTTTGGCAAATTGAAGCTAGACTCTTTTAAGTTTTTCTTAAAAGCACCAAGTCACGTTTTTGGGCCAAGCCCAACAATATGAAAACAGGATTTTGAGTTTAAGTCCAAAATGGAGTGTGTATATATATATATATTTGATGTATTGAGCTTATTCAGAAAAGAGGTATAAATTCACAATTTTTCGGGCTGAGCCTAATGCTTGAAACAGAAAGAGGATTTTCGTCGGGTTTTTAAGCCCCAATTCAATGATAGTAAACTAATTTTCTTTCGTTCACACCTAATAGCAAAAATGTATGATCTTTTACACTTATGAATTCTTAAAACCCGTGTAGAGTCATTTGTATAAACACAAAGTCTAAGTAAGGACCTTCTAAATGCACTAAAGGGATTAACCTGAGACCGTGTATGATCGTTCATGAACTGAAAAAGGAACCTATATACATATGTGTGTGTGTGTATCCAAACCATAGCATTTTTTTTTTCAAACATTTCAAAATAAAATATATTATCCTTGTACGTAAAATGAGCCTATTCTTACCCGGATATAACAGATCCGAACTTAAAATACCCTATAAGTAAAGGGGATATATTCAAGTTGTTTCCAAAAATATGCAAAAAAAGATAGACTTTATAATGCGGAAATAAAACACTAAATAAGCAGTTTATGCACATACTCATACATTGGAATTCGAAGGTCAACCGTGTGGTATGGATCCTTAATACTAGAATGCCTAACACCTTCCCTAGGGGATCCCCAGAACCTTACCTAGAACTTTGGAATACGAAGGTTTTTTCACGGTGTATGAATAAGCACTTCAAAACTGGTTTTCCTAATTTTCTAAAAATTAGGCGGCGAATCTTTTAAAACAAAGTCCGAAAGAGCACCAACAAGTTCGAAGTAGCTTTCCAAACTCTAACCCCGCCCGTAAAATGCGAACCGTAACATACCCGGCCCTTACGAGACTCGGTGTGATAACGTACCCGGCCCTTTCGGGACTCGGAGTGAAATACCCAACTGATCAGTGGTTGCACATCTACGTGCCGTACCCGGCCGACTATAGCGCGACTCAGTGTAGTAAAATAGTACAATCACACACACACACACACACACACACACATATATATATATATATATATATATATATATGTATGTATGTATGTATGTATATAAAGCAATGGAAGTGACTATTTTAACATAACATCTTATTTGTAAATATGGCATCCCCGAGAAAGTCAACAATGTTTTGAAGAAGTTGATACGTTTCTATTCATTTTGTAGTTATGGAGTGGAACATGTGTTATGAAGGACAATTTGTAGTACGGTTATCCGATTCGTGCCAAAGAAGTGAAGGTAACGAAAACCTTA
The DNA here is from genome assembly GCF_029784015.1 of Lycium ferocissimum. Lineage (NCBI taxonomy): Eukaryota > Viridiplantae > Streptophyta > Magnoliopsida > Solanales > Solanaceae > Lycium > Lycium ferocissimum. The sequence goes on along the minus strand of NC_081350.1, from coordinate 68,265,951 downwards.
CATACCTTTGCCTTCCATAAACGTGATCTGGAGGAATTCCCTATTCCAACGCTGACAGATATAAGATCTGGGTTAACTCTTGTTTTGCTTGCATGCAAAATCTTATGTGTTATATCCCAACTAGTTCGGAGTTACGGAAAATCGGGCAGCATTTCCTCTGTTTTTGTGACATCCCAAGTGTCGACAATAGCACCAATAACAACAATACAACAATACCCATATTAACCCATATCGATTTCCATGGAATTTTTACCGATAATTTCCGTCACGAGATTAATTTCGTTAATTTTTCCAAAACGCCATAATTCACGAATTTATCTTTGAATTTAACAAAACCCAATGTCAGCAATGATATCAACAACAACCCAACATCATCCGCCATAATCTAACTCAATTTTTCATGCTAATTTTGTCCAAAATGCCCATTTTAATCTATCCATGGCAACTAACATAGACCCATTATGTAGTTCCGCCAATTTAACGTAATAGTAGCTAAATTTAACAATATTTACTTCGAATTTGTGTGATCTGTGTAAAGAGAGGAAAAGGGTTACCTTAACTTAGTTTGTATGCACGAATTTCCACTGGAGCTTGGCCATTCCACTCTTCCCACGATACCCGTTGGCGGAACTTGCGATCTATGAGGTTATGCGTACTTCTGAGCCTAACTCGAGGTTGAATCTTTCTAAATTAACCTAAACTATTATTTGGATAGTGAGTGGTGTATCTAGGAGCTTCCAAAAGTTTGTAGTGGTTAAAAATGAAGCAAAAATGAGGTTGGATGGGGTATATATAGTGGTCCAAGTGGAGTTGGGCTCCATTGGGCCGAATTAGTGGGCCTTAAGTGAGTTTCTAGAAAATTCGTGTAGATTTGCAGGCTTCTGGCAGTCTGTCTTAAAATGCCCATAACTTCCTACTCTGATGTAGTATCGATGAACGGTTTGTTGCGTTGGAAACTGGACTCGATGAACTTCAATTTGGATAGTTTATTTACTTTATAACTCCTTATACGCTAGGATACATACCTCTCTCAAGTTGGACGTCTGAAATTCTGCCAAGGTGTAATGTCATTTCATTATTATTGTTTTTTCATCCGTTTGACCTCTAATCCTCTCGATACTCCCCATATACGGTCTTAACTACTAAATATACTTAAGAGAGGTCTTATTCCTTGATTCAAAGGTCGACTTTCTTGACCACATTTAACGTAGTGGTATCCAGATTTGACGAACGCTCTTCCAGAAGTACGGGGTGTAACATTATCAGCGACCTTCACATACTAACAAAATGAACAATAACCCTCAAGCACTGTAATATATGATCAAAATCAAGCTTTCAAGTATTTCCCTCCAAACAAACAAAATTAGTATTCAAAGAGAGAGGCTTCTTGGCTATTGTGATTGAGATCTGATAGGCCCACATGTTGTGACGTTCCATCACCATTTTCCTGCAATAGGAGTTGGGGGAAATTCAAAGTTAAGCCAAGTAATTCCAATGATGTTAATTAACTAAAATAAAGTGCCAATGCAAAACACTACCTCATTTCTTGCTCTTGTCAAACCGGCTGTCACGACCCAAACCGATGAGCCGTGACGGGAGTCTGACCTCTAGCGACCAAACACCCCTAAACACTTATTTGAAACATACTGAACATCAATAGCCCATAAATGGCACAAACTAATCTCATAAAGAGGAAACATCCGAACTCTGTACAATCGCATATATATATACACAACATGCGGAAGAATGTTGAAGAAAGCGGCTAGGTCGCTATATATATCCGTACACAAAAGAATATAAGCCGACAAGGCTACATCGTCTAACTAATACATACAATCGT